>NC_135714.1:59631849-59851895 GCF_964656455.1 Halichoerus grypus
CAAGAAGAAAAATATGACAATGCTCATCCAACAATGTCTGTGTAAAAGAAACATATAATCAGGGGGACAAAAGAATTTTAGTCAGTAGAAAGATGGTCTATGATGACAGGCAAGGCTGGTTCATCAAAACTCACCATAGCCTAAAAAAAAAAAATTTCACAAGATTATCCTTTTCACTTTGCTCAGTATCTGTGTACTAATCCATGACATTAAATATCTAAACACACTAATTTAATTAATTCAACAAACATGTCTTGAGTGTCTTCTGTGTACCAGACATTGTACTAGGAATTGGTAATGAAAGGATGAGCAAGAAATAGTCCCTATATTCAAAGAGGCAGGTGAACAAGAGGAAGGAGTTGAGAAAGATCCCTGAGATTCTGACTTGGGCAACTGGTTGGGTGCCATTAGCTGAAGGAATATAAGAGGAACAGAATGGGAGAGGAAATGGGAAAGGAGTTTGGTTTGAGACATCAGATCACTAAAGAATGACTTGGCCTGCAAGAAACAACCTTAACCAGCAAAATTTAAACAACAAACATTCAATTACCACAGTATGAAATCTGGAAAAATGCAGTCCAGCCCAGTGCAGTGGTTCAACAATATCATCAAGGATGAAAGCCCAATCCATCTTTTAATCCACCATTCTTGGCATGTTGGCATTTTGTCCTTCTGCTTGTTACCTCATGTTACAAATTCCAGAATGTATGTCAGCTATTTGATTAAAATGTCATTTGTCATCCCTCTTTAATCACTGTAATGAGTCACTTAACCCCAATAATAACAAAAATCAACGATTCCAATGCATTGATCCAACAGGGAAGATAAGTACCAAAAATATATAAACCTATTCTCCACTCTCCATCCAGCTATTACATAGGTAGTAAGAAGCATAAAAATACAGTCTTGATTGCTAGCTGGATGTAAATAATTTCCTAATTCCAGAAAATCAAGCAAACAGTCATTAAACTTGTAAAAAATCTAAAAACTAATTTGTAAATGGCATTTTCTTTAGAAACCATGGGTAGTCCAGGAAGCAAGGGTGGAAGGGCATTCTACAGATTATCTCCACTCTATCTTTCACATCCGTTAGAATCATGGTTCACCTGTTGAATGTAAATTGCTTTATGAACAGCTGTTCCTTCCCCCAAAGGAAACAGGCTGGATATTAAAATAGCCATCTAGTCTGGGGTTTGCTGATATCATAGCTTCCTAACTTCCCCAGATGAAAAATAGTACATATAAATTTATTTATACATATGAAATATAAGAGAGTACGGTTTTTCCTAGATAACTAGGTTAGCCCTTCACTGTTTCCCACCATCACCTGTAAATTCAGGAATGAGATTTGAATATTTATCATTAATGATTCATTAACATTCAACCACCTGAGGAAATTACTGTATTAATGTACATAAATGTCCGTTGGAATGTGTAAACAAGTTGAGAAACCCGCCTCCTTTCATTCAAGGAAGTTATTATTCTCTTTATCAAAGTTAAAGATTTCCAAAGTAGAATTTCTGTTTGGGTTAGGAGGGCAAGAAGCAATAAAATAAAATACATCTTCCATAGACCAGAATGTTTAGTCCTCTAAAGAGGACACCATCCTCTAGAGGCAGACCTGGTAAAATGGTTTTTAAAAAGCCCTGATTGCTTCCCACCATCCTTTTTGACACCTGCTCACTCAAAGGGCATGCAAACATACACACACATGCATGCACACACACATGTACACACACATGCCAACATGCCCTGGGCATGCCCTTTTTTGGATAAGCCCCTGTTCCTGAAAAATCAGCCTTACTTTCATTTACCACTTCCTCTAAACTCTTAGTATCCTCAGAATCTGATCTATCCAGAAGCCAGGAAAAAAGCTAATTATACTATTTACACCAGCAGGAGGACTGATAGGATTTCCCCAAAGGGCAGTTGCACTTTAAAAAGCATGACTTATGCCAGACATATGGAAATCTAATAGTAGACCCTCAGGCAAAATAGGCTTTATAAAAGGGGCCTTTCTGGCCTCTAATCACAGCTTTCTCTACTTACAAAAAAAAGCTTTGTCAAATGTTTTTACTGTTCTCCAACCAAGGCACTTGACCAAAATAAAAACATTCCACAATACATCCAGACAATATTATAAGCCAAAAACAAAATAGAGATTTTTCTTTTCCTTAACTGCTGAGCAAAGTCAGTTAATGCCTGCATGAAATTTGACAGCTCTTTCTAGTGTGTAACCTTCAAAGGACTATGCTATTAAGGGATTGTAAAACTAAATGGAACTCTCAAATACCCCAAGTAGATCCTCAAAAAGAAAGTGCTCTTGGGTTTGCTTTTGGGAAACAGGGTGTGCAAAGATGCTCATTTGGGGAACTCTTGATTACCCAATCCAACGGAGAAGAGCATCAGAATAGATACATTGAAACTGTGAAGCTAGATATCCAGTTGGTTTAGGAATGAGGCTCCTTATGTAGATCTGGTAAAGCTTCCTAAGCAGAGAGGACAACAAAGCATATGCCTTGCACGGGGAATGAATTTGACTTTTCATAGAACAAAAAGAAGATTAATGTACAGATGGAAATTTATGGGTGAGGATATCAGAGTGCTAGAAAGGAGCCAGAAAATGCAGGACTTTACAACCCAATCACCTAACATCTAGGGTTCTCAGAAACCCTCATACAAAACATACATCATCAGTCAGGGTCCTCCCAAGAAACGAGAAACCACTCTGGATCTTAAAACTACAGAGAACTGAATTTGAAGGATTGAGTAAACAGGTAGTCAAAGACCCCAGAAAGCAAAGACAATATGGCAAGGCCATAGCAGGAATCTGCTACCACCCTGGGGCAGGAGGAATTATACAAGGAAGTGGCATCATCAGAGCCTAGAAGCACAGGCCATTGGAAAAGTTAGAAACAGGGCAGGGGGCACCCCATAAAGAAGCTGGACATCGTGAAGGTAGCTGTCTCATGAGAGAGTCCTCTCACCCTGGACAGGGCAAAAGAAGGAGAAATACAGATTTCCCCTACTAGAGCATTCCTACAAAATCTTTCATAAGCCAAAATGGCATAAAGAAGCAATCACCATTACTTTCTATGGAAAAATTTTTGAGCATTCCCAGACCCAAAAAAATAACCTCTCTTGGGCTTTTCTGATGTCTTAGGACATATCCTGCTAACGGATGCACAAAATAAATCGAGATAAAGCCCAGATGCTCACAGACACCGTTCACAGCTATGGCAGCTGGATGCTGAGATGCTGTGTGTCGTTCCCGGGGAAGAAGCTCGGTGGGGCCACCCTCACTCCTCCGGGTGTTCTGCCTCTGTAATGGCTCACTGCAAAACAAATGCTGAATGTTATTTTCGCTGCCTTTTTTCGTAACAGCGAAAATTCTCTTTAGTTTTCCTTCAGTTAGCAAAAACAAGTACTAACATAGGTCTTTCATAAAAGCAAAATGGCATAATGCGAACTTTTGGAAAAGCGGGGAATTATCTGTATCAGACTTCCCCCTCCTCCTCCTGCCCTGCAGTCTTCTGCCAGTACCTTCCACTGGCCAAACCTGTCTGGAATGCAACTGGCCAAACCTACCTGGAAATAGAATTCCCTGAGATACAGAGCAGACCAAGGGAAAGGTGTGAATTGCATCTGAGAGAAAACAGGCAAATGGCGAGCATGTAAGTCAACTCTAAGAGGAAGAGGAAATTCCCCCTGCCTGTACCTGGTCTAACCATGCAATTCTCTGGCAAGTCTTTCCTTATCGATCTGATTCCATCTGTGTGGCCACACAACTCCAGGACACGACCAGAGGGCAGGGTCCCTAACTGTAGTCAGTGTGATGGATTTTTCATGGAAGCTACAAGTCTCTCCTAGAGCCACACAGTGGCTAATTCTTACTGATGGAGATGATGGTGACTGCAGTTGCGGAAGGAAGTCAAACTTTTAAAAACAATTCTATGGACATCTAAACAAATGTTGGGAATTTTATTTTTATTTTTATTTTTATTTTTTCAAGAGGGGTTTGGAGGGACAGAGGGAGAGGGAGAGAGAGAATCTTAAGCCCAGCACAGAGCCCCATACAGGGCTCAATCTCACAACCCTAAGATCATGACCTGAGCCAAAATCAAGAGTCTGACAGTTAGCCAACTGAGCCACCCAGGTGCCCTGGGGAATTTTCTAAAATCATTGAACGCACCAATTAGTTCTTTTAATCTCATAACATCAAACTAATTTCATTGCTCCTCAGTGACCACAATTATCATCTATCCAGTTACTTTAACCAGAAACTTGGGGGTCATACTTGTCTTTCTTTTTCCTTTTCCCCAACCAATCCCCGATGGCTTAGCCTTCAAAATATATCCCAAGTCCACCTATCCTTCACCCAAAATCCCCTCCATCTCCACCCCTAATCCTATTCACCTTTATCTCTTCCCCAGACCACGACAAATGGCCTCTCAACTCCCCACCCACTCCTATCCTCCTATCACTCACAGCCTCCTCTACCCCCAAGACCTCATATGGTGACTCTTTTGTTATCTACACCTCAGTGCCAATGGCGGGTCCTCAGAGAAACCTTTCCTGACCACCTATTGAAAACTAGCCTCTACCCCTGCCATGTCACCCTGTTTTATTGTTTTCCTAGTATTTGCAGTGCCTGAAATTACCTTGCTCTTGTATTTGTTTTCTTCTTACATTCTCCATTAGGAGGTAAGCCACATGAGGGCAGTAACTGATCTGTCCTAGTCACCACTGAAACTCCAGCACTATAAAAACTGCCTAGCACTAAATAGGCACTTGATAAGTATTTATCAAATAAATGAAAGAATTCATTCTTCTACTCTCCCTATTAGATTGCTTGACTTGGTCAACCGTTTAGACAGCAGAGAGGCACACTACCTAAGATAAATTTATATTTAGAGTTCTGCATATGTTTTGAGAGGGCTTTGAAAAGTAAAAGTTACCTCAAGAAATGTTTTAAGCCAACTGATCTGTCTTAGTCTGCTTGAGCTACCCTAACAAAATACCATAGGCCAGGTGACTTAAAAAACAGAAATTTATTTTCTCTCAGCTCTGGAAGCTGGAAGTCCAAAATCCGGGTACCAATATGGTCAGGAACCGGTGAGAGCTCTCTCTTCTGGACTTCTGAACGATTGCCTTCTCACAGTGTCCTCACATGGCAAAGGCAGATTTCCCTCTCTTTCTCTCTTCCTTTCATTATAAGGGCACTAATCCCATTATAAGGACTCTATCCTCATGACCTCATCTAATCCTAATTGCCTCCCAAAGGCCTTTTTCCAAATACCATCACATTGGGGGCTATGGCTTCAACATATAAATTTTTAGGGGGACACAACTCAGTCCATAGCATGGCCATTAGAATAAAATTCACAAACATCAACATGGTACTAAGAATGAGTTGTCCCTCAGCTATGTCCAC
This sequence comes from Halichoerus grypus, assembly GCF_964656455.1. Taxonomy (NCBI): domain Eukaryota; kingdom Metazoa; phylum Chordata; class Mammalia; order Carnivora; family Phocidae; genus Halichoerus; species Halichoerus grypus. The sequence goes on from NC_135714.1 coordinate 59,637,284, forward strand.
AATTTCCCTGGATTTCAGTCAAACCATACTCTGAAAAAATGACATGCTTTTTCCACACCTCTGCCTTTGCAAATTCCCTTCCTTCTGCCTGGAATATTGTTCCCTTTTTTGTCTGCCTGATACCCTTCAAGATTCAGCTCAAGACTCCCCTTCTCCTAGAAGCTCTCCTCCCCCTACTTCATCCTAGATGGAGGTAGACATTTCTTTCTCTTTTTCTCTCTCTCTCCTTGCACTTCTCTTTTTATGCTCTTAGGATATTTAGCCCAGACCTTAACCCTAGGCTCACCTAGATTTTCATACCTTGTCATGATTTTTAATGCATGTATCTGTCTCTTCAAGGATTATATGCTGTTTAATTTAAGGTCAGAAGTTATATTATATTCATCTCTGCATTCCTGGCACCCAACTTTTAGATGCTTAACCTGTGTTCAGTGAACAAACATAGAAATCAAATAAAACAAATAAATAAATTGGGCTCTGAATTCCCGGGTTCTAAAGTTCAGGAAGTGGGGTATATAAAGAATATGGTGCTTAAAAGACCTGGAATCATGAGAGAACATTGTCACTCACATCTCTCAACCTTGAATACAGATTATAAACCTAAGGAAAATCCTTTTAGTGCAGAGGACAGTGGGGGAAGGGAGGGAAAACTGAAGGGGAAGAAATAAGAAAGGAAGACAAACCGTATGAGACTCTTGACTCTGGGAAACAAACTGAGGGTTGTGGAAAGGGATGTGGGTGGGGGGATGGGGTAACTCAGTGATGGGAATTAAGGAGGGCACATGATGTGATGAGCACTGGGTGTTATATGCAACTAATGAACCATTGAGCAAAAACTAATGATGTACTATACGTTAGCTAATTGAATTTAAATTAAAAAAAAAAAAGAAAATGCCTTTTCTTCAGTGCTCTCCTATAATGGGATTTTTTCATCACCACATCCACCTGTACACATTTTTATTTATTACATGAGGAGGACACTGTAGCATCTTTTTTTTTTAATAAAGCTCTCGAATTGCAGGCATGTCACCATGCTATGCATTTGCTCTTCTGTTGCCTTGTGTAAGTGGATTGAAATTACTTCTCTGATGAAATGTCCATGGAGAGTTTTCTCTTTGCCTTGTGTAGTCAGAGGGAAAGAAGGCAAAAGCAACTCTGTGAGATTGATGCCTTTCCCAGAACTCCCATTTATATCTCTTCCTTAATAAGTCAGTAGCCATGACAACCTCCAGGGAGCCCCAGAAAGCTTGGAGGCTACCTGCATGCGCCATCTGTTTTGCTCCTTGGGCCTCCATCCAGGGGACTCAGGTCTGCATCTGGCTGAGCCACAGGCGAAAATACAAGCCCTTCCTGAAGCCAGTCTTTCCTTAATATGGCCATCCTGGCTCAGAGTCTACCATGGTTGCTACAGACTTATCTTTGACCCAGGTTTCTCTGGCCTATTGGCTTCCATCTCCTCTTTGGCTTCTGACTATGGCTCCCATTTGCTCTTCACTATTCTCTGACTTCACACTAAGTCCTTACCCAGAATGCCCTGCCCTGGGTTCCCAGTGGCTGCCATGACATTCTTGGTCCTGGCCCTAGCCTGTCTCCTTTGATTAATGGCTACCCAGGCCATTGCCCACATCCCTCTCACCCTCAACTCCCCCCTAGCCCCAATTCATCCCTTGTCTCTACCAGTTACCCACCTCTGCTGGGGCCATGATGATAGGTGAGTGTAGGAGAAGCTCACACCACCCCATGGATGTAATAAGTGTGTTGCTGAGACATTTTTATCAGCTGAGATTAGACCTGGCCATCCCTATTAGGAACACCATCTCATATGCAAATACATATGTGCTTGGTTCTACACTTGATTCTAGACTCCTGGATTAGACCCTTGGTAAATGTTAAGAAAATGTATGGCTAGAAAGACCCCTGATCTCATAATTCCTTCAGTGAAGTTTTCTCTACTTTATCCATGGACAATTATTTAAAGCTTAAGATTTTAAGATAGCAAGACTGATTATCACTCATTTTTGTCTTCTAAAAATGGCATAGTTCCAGGCACACGGTAAGCACCAAATATTTTAATAGAGGGAAGGGAGGAAAGAAGGAAGAATGGAAGGAAGGGGGAAGGAAGGGAAGGAGGAGGAGGGAGGAAGGGAGGGAGGGGGTGGGAGGGAGGGAAGAAGGCAGATTTTTGGCACATAATAAAATGCGGTGGAGATAGAGGTAGCACTGTAGAGATGAAAAATCACTGAACTGGGAGTCAGTAAGGAACCAGGAACTGTAAACCTGACTCCACCACCAATTTGCCACATGACCTTAAGACATTCTGCCCCAAGTCTCTTTGTAGCCTCAAGGTCTGAGAAATGGAATCCAGATTTCATCAGGGTCAGCTGTACCCTCTTTTCTTTCCTTTTTTGTTTTTTAAGTTTTAATTTAAATTCCAGTTAGTTAACATATAGGGTAAAATTGATTTCAGGAGTAGAATTTAGTGATTCATCACTTATATCTATCACCCAGTGCTCATCACAACAAGTGCCCTCCTTAATGTCCATCACCCATGTAGCTCATCCCCCACCTACCTCCTCTCCAGCAACCCTCAGTTTGTTCTCTATAGTTAAGAGTTTCTTAACTCTTGCCACCCTCTTTTTTTTCCCCTTCCCCTATGTTCATCTGTTTTGTTTCTTAAATTCTACCCATGAGTGAGATAATATGGTATTTGCCTTTCTGACTAACTTACTCGCTTGGCATAATACACTTCAGCTCCATCCACTTCATTGCAAATGGCAAGATTTCATTCTTTTTGATGGCCAAGTAATATTCCTGTGTGTGTGTGTGTGTGTGTGTGTGTGTGTGTGTGTGTGTGTATACACACACACCACATCTTCTTTATCCATTCATCTGTTGACAGACATTTGGGCTCTCTCCATAGCTTGGCTCTTGTTAATAATGCTGCTATAAACATCAGGGTGCTTGTGCCCCTTCAAATTGGTATTTTTTGTATCCTTTGGGTAAATATCAATAGTGCAATTGCTGGGTCATAGGGTAGTTCCATTTTTAAGTTTTTGAGAAACTTCCATACTGTTCTCCAGAGTGGCTGCACCAGTTTGCATTCCCACCAACAGTGTAAGAGGGTTCCCCTTTCTCCACATCCTTACCAACATCTGTTGTTGCCTGTGTTGTTAATGTTAGCCAGCTATTCTGACAGGCGTGAGAGGGTATCTCATTATGGTTTTGATTTGTATTTCCCTGATGCCTGGTGATATTGAGCACCTTTTCATGTGTCTGTTAGCCATCTGGATGTCTTCTTTGGAAAATGTCTATTCATGTCTTCTGCCCATTTCTTAACTGGATTATTTGGTTTTTGGGTGTTGAGTTTGATAAGTTCTTTATAGATTTTGGATATTAACTCTTTATCAGATATGTCATTTGAAAATGTTTTCTCCCATTCCGTAGGCTGCCTTTTAGTTTTGTTGATTGTTTCCTTCACTGTGCAGACATTTTTTATCTCGATGAAGTCCCAATAGTTCATTTTTGCTTTTGTTTCACTTCCCTCCAGCGATGTGTCTAGTAGGAGGTTGCTACAGCAGAGGTCAAAGAGGTTTCTGCCTGTGTTCTCCTCTAGGATTTTGATGGTTTCCTGCCTCACATTTAGGTCTTTCGTCCATTTTGAATTTATTTTTGTTGTATGATGTAAGAAAGTGGTCCAGTTTTATTCTTCTGCATGTAGCTGTCCAGTTTTCCCAACACCATTTGTTGCAAACACTGTCTTTTTTCCTACTGGATTCTCTTTCCTGCTTTGTCGAAGATTAGTTGACTATGTCATTGTGGATCCAATCATGGGTTCTCTGTTCTGTTCCATTGATCTATGTGTCTGTTTTTGTGCCAGTAACATACTATCTTGATGACTACAGCTTTGTAATATAGCTTGAAGTCCAGAATTGTGATGCCACCAGCTTTGCTTTTCTTTTAGATTGATTTGGGTAGTTTAGACATTTTAACAATATTTCTTCTTCTAATCCATGAGCATGGAATGCTTTTCCATTTCTTTGTGTCATCTTCAATTTCTTTCATAAGTGTTCTATAGTTTTCAGAGAACAGATCTTTTACCTCTTTGGTTAGGTTTATCCTATGTATCTTATGAGTTTTGGTGCAATAGTAAATGGGATTGATTCCTTGATTTCTTCTGCTGCTTCATTATTGGTGTATGGAAATGCAACAGATTTCTGTATGTTGATTTTGTATCCTGTGACTTTGCTGAATTCATGTGTCAGTTCTAGCAATTTTTTGGTGGAGTCTTTCAAGTTTTCTACATAGAGTATCATGTTGTCTGTGAATAGTGATAGTTTGACTTCTTCCTTGCTGCTTTGGATGCCTTTTATTTCCTTTTGTTGTCTGATTGCTGAGGCTAGGACTTCCAGTACTATGTTAAATAACAATGGTTAGAGTGGACATCCTTGTCTTTTTCCTCTCCTTAGAGGAAAAGCTCTCAGTTTTTCCCCATTGAGGATGATATTAGCTGTGGGTCTTCTGCATATGGCCTTTATGATGTTGAGATATGTTCTCTCTATCCCTACCTTGTTGAGGGTTTTTATCAAGAATGGGTGCTGTATTTTGTCAAATGCTTTTTCTGCATCTATTGAAAGGATCAAATGGTTCTTATCTTTTCTTTTATTAATGTGGTATATCACGTTGATTGATTTGCAAATATTGAACCAACCTTGTAGCCCAGGAATAAATCTCACTTGACCGTGTTGAATAATTCTTTTAATGTACTGTTGGATTCAATTTGTTAGTGTCTTGGTGAGAATTTTTGCATCCATGTTCATCAGGGATATTGGCCTGTAATTCTTTTTGGTGGGGTCTTTGTCTAGTTTTGGAATCAAGGTAATGCTGGCTTTGCAGAATGAGTTTGGAAGTATTCCTTCCATTTCTATTTTTTTGGAACAGTTTGAGAATAGGTATTAACTCTTCTTTAAGTCTGGTAGAATTCCGCTGGGAAGCCATCTGGCCCTGGACTTTTGTTTGTTAGGAGATTTTTTTTTTTTTTTTAGATTTTATTTATTTATATGAGAGAGAGAATGAGCAGTGGGGAGGGAGAGAGAGAGAGAAGCAGACTTCCTGCTGAGCAGGAAGCTGGATGCAGGGCTCAATCCCAGGACCCAGAGATTATGACCTGAGCTGAAGGCAAATGCTTAACCAATTGAGCCACCCAGGTGCCCCTATTGGAAGATTTTTAACTACTGATTCAATTTCTTTGCTGGTTATCAGTCTGTTCAAATTTTCTCTCTTTCTGTTTCAGTTTTGGTAGTCTATATGTTTCTAGAAATATATCCATTTCTTCCAGATTGCCCAATTTGTTATCATACAATTTTTCATAACACTCTCATAATTATTTGTATTTCTGTGGTGTTAGTTGTGATCTCTCCTCTTTCATTCATGATTTTATTTTTTTCAGTACTTTCTCTGTTCTTTTTTGTAAGTCTGGCTAGGGGTTTATCAATTTTATTGATCTTTCAAAGAACCAGCTCCTAGTTTCATTGATCTCTTCTACTGGGGATTTTTTTGTTTCTATATCATTTATTTCTGCTCTAATCTTTATTATTTCCCTTCTTCTTCTGGGTTTAGGCTTTATTTGCTTTATTTATTTCCTTTTCTAGCTCCTTTAGGTGTAAGGTAGGTTGTGTATTTGATACTTTTCTTGCTTCTTGAGGTAGGCCTGTATTGCTATGTACTTCGCTCTTATTACTGCTTTTGCTGCATCCCAAAGATTTTGGACTGACATGTTTTCATTTTCATTCACTTCCATGTCTTTTTTTAATTCTTCTTTAATTTCCTGGTTAACCCATTCATTCTTTAGTAGGATGTTCTTTAACTTCCATGTATTTTTGGTCTTTCCAAATTTTTTCTTGTGATTGACTTCAAGTTTCATAGCGTTGTGGTCTGAAAATATACATGGTATGATTTGAATCTTTTTGTACTTGTTGAGGCCTGATTTGTGACCCAGTATGTGATCTATTCCCTTCCTGTCTATTCTGAGTTTCCTAGAGCTTAACTGATTTGGTCATGCTTTGTTCTCTCTGAATAGATCTGTGTTGATCAACTCCAGGGGGTCCCTGAGATTTGTGGGCTCTACCCAAGCTTTCCTATAGCACCTAGGTCTCAGAAATGTAACCCTAACTTGTCAAAGGCCAGGCAAACCTCCTAGCCAGCTCCCTGTCAAAGGAATCTACAATCCTTATTTAGATATCCCTTGACACCCCTCCCCCAACTAGTATCCCAGAGGGTTTTGGAAAAAACAGCCCTAGAATCTTCAAATAGCCAATACAGATGGCCCTAGACCTGAAAAACAGGAAATATCAGGTTCTAGGCTTGGGCTCCCATTCTCTAAACTGCCAACAGATCTGTAATTTCACTTTAAATTTGAATTCTATATAGTGTTTTCTAGTCTTATCTTAAAGTGACTTGTTGGTTTTTAGGGTACTCCACAGCTTTATGTAAGTCACAGGCAGCAGGAAGGATAAAAAAAACTCATCAAGAGTAGCTTGAGGGGCACCTGGGTGACTCAGTCAGTTAAGCATCTGCCTTCAGCTCAGGTCATGATCCCAGGGTCCTGGGATTGAGCCCCATGTTGGGCTCTCTGCTCAGCTGGGGGCCTGCTCCTCCCTCTGCCTGCCACTCTGCCTGCTTGGCATGCTGCCTCTCTCTCCCCCCCACCCAACCCCGCGCTCATCAAATAAATAAATAAATAAATAAATAAATAAATAAATAAATAAAATCTTAAAAAAAAAGAGTAGCTTGAGCTCATAGCAGTGGCATGAGGTATTTCAGACATTAATGCTTTCACCTACCCCAGAGCCTTTCATGTTGGGCCTCAGTGGAGGACCCTGCTTTTTGTATACAATGGATGGTGCACATGTTTGCTTGAACTGTTCAGGATTTTTAAATTAAGGTTTATGAGGAGAAATTACTTTGAATCTTTGTCAAAGTTAAGTTCTAAAGCCCATCTTTGATAAGATCCCTATCCTCGGTCAATGAGATAAGAGGAAGAGGGTGGGACAGACCTATGGTATGGGCATCCAAGGCTGCTAGCTCAGAATATGTGCAAGATCCCAACCATGACTCTAGGATAAAGAGGCTCAGTCCTCATCCCTCTGCAACCAGGGCCCTCTCCAGCCCCCTGGGTCCTTGTAGCTCCCTCCTTGCCTACAGGCAAGACTGCAGGACCCCATAAAGCCTAACTTGTGCCTTCTGTCCCCACTTTCATACCCTAGTCCAGTCTTATCTGACTTCAGTTGCAGACCCTTTGCTTCAGACTCTGTCCTTGATTCATCGCCAACTCTCTTTGGACTCTGTATTTTAGACAGTTCCTGTGGACCTTGAACTGTCCTTCACCTAGGATGTCGTCTCCATTCCCTTTTGCTCCCCTACTACCATGGACCAGTCCCACTCTACATCCATACCCAGCTCCAGAATCCTCATCTGTGCCAGAACCCCAGGACTCCCCACAGCTACACAGGAAAGTTCATACTGACTATGCCCAGACACTTAAATGTGTCATGTCACCTCTCAGGACCTAGGCTATAGGCTTGGGATTCAAGGAAAACCTGCTCTTCAACCCATGTTCAAACGGGAATCCTTAGAACTCCAGGGATCCCACAAAGGTGCCACAGTGGTCACTCCAGACTCAAGGAAGGGTGACAAATAAGATGGGTTCTATACACCCAGCCTCCCTTCACCAGAGCAGTTCCTTTTTGATCTGTCTCGCATGTTTGCCATTCTCAAATATGATTTTACTTAAAGTAATGGTTCCATTTTTTTTGGTTTCCAATCCACTGCTTAAATTTCTTCATGTAAATAATTATAACCAATTTGAATTATGACACTTCCCTTCAGTGTTTTAACTCTATAGTTGCTTTTTATTTTTTTAATAGCTCAAAACTACTACTAAGTGAACTTGGACAGAATCTTCTTCTACACACCTCAAGTGCAAAGCCATTTGTTTGAAACCATTTCTGAGTGGGATCAGTCACCCCTGTTTTCTCCTCATTATCAGGAAAAAAAATCCTATTTTTCCTCAGCAGGATCTCTTTAGAGTGTCCATATTTATAACAACATAATTATAACCCATGAGAGAGAAATAAAAAATGTTAATGACTATTTTTCCTGAGAAACAGAAAGTCATTCAATGTTTGTGAATAAGATGCTATGGAAATGATCTTAAAAAAATACATTTAAATTTGGCATTGACCTTTGTAGCAGCCAGCCCTAGCTCTCTCTCAGCTGGGAACAGTATGCATAGGTATCTACAGCTTTCAACAGTAAATCTGTAAATCTCCTTCATTATGTGCTGCCCCTGAGCTGCCAATATAATCCTCATAAAAAGAAGCCACCTCCACCTCCTCGCTAGTTAACACATCTCCACAGAAGTAAGAGATGGAAATGAATGTTCTTTTTTTTCCCCCTGTGAACACAATATACATGTTTCTCTGAAGCAGACCCAGTGGGAAAGAACAGGTCCTGTTTTCCCAGGGTTGGCACCTGGCAGGAAGGAAAAGAAATTCTTCAGTCCTCCAGGCTGCTTTGCCACTCTTCCATGTTTCCCAGACCACACGCCTCATTAAGGGCCATTGTGAAAAAGGATTACACGTCAACACAATTACATGTTGTTTCACTTTATTAAGTTCAGGGCTCATGATACAGAGTTACCTACTTGCAAGAAAATAGGACACTTTCTCACTACATACAAGTCGACAAAAATAAGCTCAGGCCAAGCTCTGGCTTCATTCACTGCAGCCAGCCACAAAGCCTTCCTCAGAGTGGGAAGAGTGGCTTCTCTCCTCTCTGCCGGTGTCCTGGCTGATCTCCTCCCAGTTCTTTTCCAAATCTACCACCTCTACAGACAGCTGATTATCTGAGCCCGGTGAGTGTTTTAGACCCCTGTTAGTGGCTGCAGTTCCTTTTGATAAGGCCAAAATAACAAAATCTTCTCATTGTATCTTTACCAAAGCATCAATACATATAAGATAATCCTTGCCTTGTAGCCCATGTCCTCCCTCTTCTGGGATTCTTCAAGGGATGGTGTTAAATAATTTCACCTCATTTCCCAGCAACCACAACAAAAGCCCTAATATTTTTTCTAGAAGTCATTTTAAATGGTTCTGTGATCTTGGACCATAGGATTATGACTTTTTCCTTCAGATGTTCAAACTATATTTCTCAGAGTTCTAGGATTCTGCAGAGTGTTTGGGTGGGGGAATGGTAGTGTCTTCCATTCCCACACCAAAGCAGCCCTACTTTTCTCTGTGTAATGCACTGGGGTTATGTAGCTATCCCTTAACTATTGGAAAGGCAGCAAGGTACAACCACTTCCAAACAGAACCCATACTATTAGATAATCACTCATACACCAAGACACAGACGGGGCAAAACAGCTCTTTAGTTATCCCTTGGGTCCTAAGCCCACCAGAGGGTGGGTGTCAGAGAACCCAGCCTCTCTGGTCTATCCCCCCACATCTTCTTCTCCCCTCATTGTCCCCCTCCATCTCTTCAACCCACTTCCCTCCTCTTAGAATTCTACCTCTTCTTCTCGTCACCTCTGGGAAAGGGGGAGACGAGTTGGGAAGAAGGCACTGCACATCCAATCCTTCTGGAGATAGAGCAGATAAAGAGCAAAGAACTCTATGCTTCCAGACTCAAAGTGAAATGTCCACAAGATAAATCTTGTTCTGCTACCATTACTCACTTCTGTAGCAAAAATAAAGGCATTATTGTGCCAACAAAGGCTCTAAATCTTTTTACCTTTGGCAAATACCTTTTTCTATTATCCTAACCTGATACAGGCTAGTGTTCCAGTATGAGGATCTCATAAGAAATGAGGATAAAAGAAGAAAACTGTGCCCTACCACACTTTGGACAGAGTTTTATTCCAAAAAAAAAAAGTAAATTTGAGATTCTTTTCTCTCTGCCAAAAGAAGGACTATTCCTTTATCCTGGAAGCCAGACTGAAGAAGACACTTGAACAGGGTCACAGGTTAAGAGCTGCCTTTGACCCAGAATTGGCATGCTGGCACAGCACGTAGCAAGAATTAGAGCTTTGTTGTTGCAATCCACTAGATATGGGAGCTGTTCCACTGCAGTATAACTCAGAAAAGGCTGACAAATAAGAAATAACAACGAAGAAAAACTTACACTGTGTGGCATTTTCTTTGGGACCAGGTGACAGGTGAAAAGAAAGTTTTTTTGAAATGATATGTGCTACCTCTGAATAGAAACTAGAAAGCCATTGCATGGTCCATCCCTCATTGCTCTTTTTCCTCCACCATGAGACCAAGATTAGGGCAGTTCCTCAGCCTAGACCCCAAAATGAAGAAGACACACGGGGCCAACAACAGAGCCATGGCCATGACAAGGATTGAGGAATGCACCTTTGTTGTTTTAGGAACCCCAAAAAAGTGTGAAAGGATACATTTATACATCTTTGTGTCTGCAGGAGAAAAGGAGGGAGGAAGGGAGAGAGAGAAAGAGAGCACAAGAGGAAGAACATGTTCAGGATATCAATGACAAGAGAAATTTTAAAGGAAGAAGGATGTTTGGCATATTGTCTGTCGCCAATCAGACTCAAACAAGACCTAGATGGTAGATGAAGTGAGAAAATGCAAGAATTTCAATGGAAGCAAGCAGCTGCTGCCCTGGACCTAATTGGTTATGGTTCTGAAGGAGGCACCACACTGAACAAGTAACACTCATCACACTTACAAACCTTTTGTCAGCAATACCCCCAAGCAACTTCTTCCCTCCCCTTCCCAGCTCACCAAAAGCTCACCCTGATAATCCATATGCCAACATTAAAGACTCACAAGAAAACTTGATTCTTTTCCCATAGCATAAATGCATTGTGAAAACCTTTCTAAATGTGAAGTCCTCAGGAATAGTGGCATTAAAAAGTGTCATGGTCCATCATAGAACCAGAATACCTCTTTGTATATGGCTGTAATGATAAATGAGAAAGATTTGCACACCGTCATCACAGAAGTTGGTGGGAGGGGGAGGAAGGAAGCAGGACAAAGCCTGCTGAAGGGGATGTATGTGGAAGGGGATGCGTGTAAGCTTATTTGTTCAGCCAGGAGAGGCCAGTATCCTTAAGAAACAAGTGGAGTTGGACAACCCCCAGATAAGAAAAAACAGAAAAGTCATTCTCGATTTCTCTTTCCTGTTGAGGCTTTATATTCAACCAATTACCAATTTCTACTAATTCCAACTCCATGGCATTCATCTCTAATGGCTCTTCTTTTCCCTGACACTACTGAGTATAGCAATAGCTCTTCCTGGACCAGTGCAAAATTTACAAGCTATGTCCCTGCTCCCCAGCCCTCGTGCATCCATTCTACACAATGCCAATGGATTAATCTTCCTAAAACACTGTTGTGATATCACTCACCTGCTCCCTCATGCAATGGACCAGAGTCCCAAGTCCCTACCCTAGCTTCCAAACTCCTCTCCAATCTGGCCCACCATTCCCTTCACACACTTAGAAATCTGACCAAAATAAAGGATTCATTCCTTTACACAACTGCCATCTTTTCCTTTCCGCACCTTGTTTGAGCTATTGCCTTCTCCCTTTATTTCCAATGTCTCAATCTTACAAATCCTTCAATGAGCCTCCTTGCCATGTCCTCCTTGAAGTTCTCCATAACCCTTCCAGTTAGCAGTCATTGCTCCCCACTCTGAATTCACAGCTCTCATCATGTGAGTTTCTTCTTGGATACTTATCACTCCCAGCTGGGGTCATTTGTATACATGCCTGTCTCTCTTATAGCTTGCTGCAAGACAAAATCTGTCTTCTTCTTTATACTATGGAAGGAAGGAAGGAGGGGAGCAAGAGAAGGAAGAAGCTTTGCTAGTAACCTGACCTCATAGCTAAACATCCCAAATGCCCTGAGTAGTCCCCCTGACAGATTTGGTGCCTGCTTTACTGCCTCCCTAGACTTTCTTTGTCTTTCCAAAATGTGGTGCAGTTATGGTCTCTACTTTCTTCTTCTCCCCTCATTAACTACCAAAAACAGTCCCAGATTAGGTTGCCAGATCCCTGAGCCCATCATTTCTCTATAGTAGTGATGGGAAAGCCAGGAATAGGGCAGAACACTTAGGAAGAGTCAGACCAGGCTGGGGAAAGGAGGTAGAAATTTCACAATGGAGAGTGCTCTGCACAACCATGAAGTCGAGGCATCAAATCAATTCACATGGCTGCCTCTGTGCTACAACCTCAAATGCAAAACAGCCAGGTATCCCAACACCTTCCAGGGACAGAAGCACAAGGCTCTGAAGTGAAGAGTCCTCCCACAGCTCTACAGGCATGCTGTCCCAGGAGCATCCATAGGGAATGATAACAGTTTGCTATGTTCCAGGCCCTCTGCCAAGTGCTGCACATGAATGATTTCATTTAATCTTCAAAATGCCTGCCATTTTATAGGGGAAGAAGCTGGGGCTCTCCTCTGTGGCCCTCTCACAGAGATCCAGTTAGCTGGAGTTGCCCCATGTCACTCCTGCAGCTTTGATGTGATGTGTAGACAGCTCAGATGGCAGGAGGGCCCCCTGCCTCCCACCACCATCACCACCACCACCCTCTCCTGTTTCCCTGGGAAGCTTCTCCTGGGAGGTGACTGTTTCAGCACAGCCATTTGCATGCAATCTTTTATTCCATCACCTGTTGTGCTCTGCCAATCGGCACTTCCAAAGCCCCGGCACTGATTGTAAAGCCCCTGTGTGACTTAATATGTTTGATTAGTTTTGAGTGTGGGGACAATGGATGCTGCCTATCTCCTATCGGATGTCATTTTTTCTTCTGGTCCCGCCACCTTTCTGATACCAGCGGTGGTAACCAGTCAGCGAGCACAGTCTAGTCATTGATGTTGGGTTTGGGCAGCCTGTCATTCCATGAGGGCTGTCCTTTAAATCAAAGTCTGAGTCCATGCTGGTCACACATACCATCCCAGAAGAAGTCTTCACTGCCTCCTATAACCAGGATCTCTCCACTCACTCTGTATCCAGTTGCCAAATGCATCTTGCTCAACAACTTTCAGTGGCTCCTCATTGTCTCAATAATTAGGGGCAATGGTTCTTGTCTCATGTTTCCAGCCCTTTCTGTTCTGGTACAAACAGCTTTCCAGCCTCATCTCCAGCCCTGGACTCCTGCTGAGTCCCCTCCTCCAAACTCTGAAATGCTGGCAGTGGTCTCCCTCTCTACTTCCATCCATAGAAGTCCCAATACTACCACAAGACTCAGCACAAAGGCTGAATATTTTCAGAACTTCCTTCATGAGTTCTCTCCTGATTCCTCATCTTGGATAGGATTTTTCCAATTGCTATGACTCCATGCAGTTGTGCCCCTGTTACTGCCCTCACAGCATTCTGTGCTTACCTACATTTTCCTCTAACTCAACTCAGAGGCAAACTTCCCTGCATGTCCTTCCCCACCAACACCACAATAGCAGCTAGCAGGGGCTCTCACACCCTCTTTATTGAGTTACATTATAAATTAAGTAACTACACTGACAGAGTCATTGGATTTATTCCTTTATCCCGGGGTTTTATCCTGAGATTTGTTGTTTTCCTTTTCCTCATTTCTCATTTCCTTTTCCTCATTTCTCATTTCTCATTTCTTTTTCCTCATTTCCTCATTTCTCACCAATCAAGTGGTGATTGTCCATTTTAAATCTAGTAACAATCCAGAAGTTTTCTAAATATCACTTACACACAACTGATCTGAATATGCTGGGAATTTCTCCATGTTATGAAGACAAAATGTGAAGGATACTGAGAAATGGCGTTTTTTCCCCTCTACCATGTCCTTTTCCAGCCTGGAGTCCTATGCAAAGCATGAGGGACAAACCTCTTTTTATTCCGCAGCTTGTCCTATAGGTTTTACACTTTTCCTGAGTTAGAAAAATGATTAAGTACTTTTTGGTCAAAGGCTCCTGCTTGGCTCTAGACTCCAAGGGTAGAAAAATACATTAAGGGGCACCTGGGTGGCTCAGATGGTTAAGCATCTGCCTTTGGCTCAGGTCATGACCCCAGGGTCCTGGGATCGAGCCCCACATCGGGCTCCTGGCTCAGCGGGGAGCCTGCTTCTCCCTCTCCCTCTGCCTCTCCCCCTGCTCATTCTCTCTCTCTCTGTATCTCTGTGTCTCAAATAAATAAAATCTTTAAAAAAAAAAAAAAAGAAAGAAAAATACATTAAAAAAGAGAAACCAAAGAGGTGCCTGGGTGGCTCAGTCATTAAGCGTCTGCCTTCGGCTCAGGTCATGATCCCAGGGTCCTGGGATCCAGCCCCACATCGGGCTCCCTGCTCGGTGGGGAACCTGCTTCTCCCTCTCCCACTCCCCCTGCTTGTGTTTCTGCTCTTGCTATCTCTCTCTCTGTGAAATAAATAAATAAAATCTTTAAAAAAACAAAAAAGAGAAACCAAGGACATTAAGACCTATTCTGCTTAATTATGCCAATAAGAACTGGAAAACACAAGACATCATTAAGTGAAAAGTCAAAAACACAGAATGGGAGAAAATATTTGCAAATCATATGTGTGATAAGGAACATGTATCCAGAATATATAAACCCTTACAGCTCAATAATAAAAAAGACAACTATTCCTAATTTTAAAATGGATAAAGGGTCTGAATAGACATTTCCCCAAGGAAGAGATACAAATAGACAGTAAGCACACAAAAAGATGCTCAACATCCTAGTCATTAAAAAAATGCACAAAACCACAATGAAATACCACTTCATACCTACTAGAATGGCTAAAAAGTCAGATAACAATGAGTATTGACAAGGATGTGGAGAAATTATAACTCGTACACTGCACAATAAGAATGTACAATGATGCAGCCATTTGGAAGACAATCTGACTGGCATTTCCTCAACTGATTAGATTTAGAGTTACCACATGGGGCAGCAATTCCACTCTAAGATGTATACCCATGAGAAATGAAAATATATGTCCACCTAGAAACTTGTATATAAATATTTATGGCAGCATTATTCATAGTAGCAAAAGGTGGAATCAACCAAATATCTATCAACACATGAATGGATAAACAAAATGTACTATATCCATACCCTGGAATATTATTCAGCTATAAAAAGAAATGAAGTACTAATACATGCTATGACATGGATGAATCTAAAAACATTTGCTAAGTGAAAGAAGCGAGTCACAAAAGACCACATGCTATATGATTCCTTTCATGTAAAAGTCCAGAATAGGGAAATCTATAGAGACAAAAAGTAGATTAGGGGTTGGTGTGGGCTGAGAAGGGGGATAAGAGAGATGAAGGATGATATGTAAAGGGGTTTCTTTCTGAGGTGATTAAAATGCTCTAAAATTGATTATAGTGATGGTTGCACATATCTCTGAATATACTAAAAACCATTTATACTTTAAATGGGTGAACTGTATGGTATATCTCAATAAAGCTATTTTTGAAAGAGAAAAAGACCTCTGCTTCATTCTGCTAACAGAACTGAAAAACAAAAAATATACCCCTAAACAAATAAGGATTGTTAATCAGATGGATAAATTAGATAGAAAGAAAAAATTAATTACTAGCACCCCCACTACCACCACCTGCTGTTTCCCCACCTGAAAGGATCTTGTGCAGCCAAGGACTCAGACAAATCTAGCTACAATGGTCAGAGTTCTTTCCATTGTGAATTACAACAACTGAACTCAAATGGCTTAAGACAAAAAGAGAAAACATTGGTCCACAGAACCAGGAAGTATAGGGTTGGATCTGGGCCTCACACTCAACTGGGCCCAGGGATTCAAACGAGATTGTCAGAACTCTCTTCCTTTCCCTACCTTCTCCTCCTCTCCCTCGCCATGCCCCCTCCGCTCTCTCCATCAAGAGTGTACTCCACAGGGACACCTGGGAGGCTCAGTCGGCTAAGCGTCCATCCGACTCTTGGTTTTGGCTCAGGTCATAATCTCAGGGTTATGAAATCAAGCCCTGTGTCAGACTCTGTGGTGAGCATGGAGCCTGCTTAAGATTTTCTCTCTCTCTCTCTGTCTCCCTCTGCCCCTCTCCCCTCCACTTTCAAGCTCTCAAAAAAAAAGTACACTCAGTAGAGTCTTTATCAGTTTGCCAGAGATAGTATTGAAACATGTGGTCCAAGAGCAGAGAGAGAGTATGTGTTCATCAATCCTACTTTTATGGATGAAATTCTTAATTCCTGAGGAAGACTTTGGTTGACCTGGCTTAAACACATGTCCATCTTAGGCAAAATTCCATGACCAGAGAATGAAATGCTGTGTGTGGCTGGCCGGGTCTGGGTTACATGCCAAGGGGGTATGGATGTTAAAGGAACCAAAACAGTAATTGTCCATAAACTGGACTTAAAGACTGTTAGGGAAATTTTTTTACCCACCAGGAAAATGTCATCTAGGTCTGCTCCCTAAACCAGTCAATGTGCTTATTTGAACAGAACAGAATTAAGGAGATTAATTTGAGGAGAAATAATATTAGAAAGCCAACAGAATTCCAGGAAGGCCAGAGAATAAGGTCAGAAACAGGGGGTACACCAGAACCAAAGCTAACATCATGCTATAAAGCCATTGCCAAATGTTGTATACAATAGCTCGTACCCCTGCACTGGATCTTAAATGTCACCACTGTTGCCACTGCTACTCTGTGCCTGGAAACTGGATGGCTCGGTTGCCAGCCCGCTAGAAGGATTATTCCCAGTGGCCAAGTGTTCAGCTGAAAAGTGAGGACTCTGTTCCTAAGAATGAGGAGAGAATGAATTTTGAGTATTCTGATCATGTATCCTGGTTGGCCTAGGACAGTCCCAGATGTTGTCCATTGTCCATTATCCCTTGTGTTCCTAACACTTTAATATTTGTCCTCGGCTTTCATTTTTTATAAAATTTAATTATCAAATATTGTATTAACGGAAGCTGGGAAGGGTTTGGTAGAGCTCCACTTTTCATTTCTGTGCTTTGGACCTGTCTGCTTATGTGTGAGATACATGCGAAGTCTCACATAAATACAATTTCTGTGCTTTGGACCTGTCTGGTTATGTGTGAGATACATGCGAAGTCTCACATAAATACATGCATGGTAAAACCCAGAAGACAACTAGCAATAATAACACTTTTCTCTTTTTTTCATCTTTCCAGATGCAACAGAGCTAACACCTCCCTATAAGGGTCCAGATAAGGGAATTCATTGATAAAACAAAGTGTGTTCAGACAACCAACTCCTTCTGGTCTTGGGTGATAGTGGGCAAAGTATTTGGTGATGCTATCCCTGCCAGCCACTTGATGGATCAGCCAGTTGTGTTCTGACCTGTAGCATCAGCTATGAGGTATACAAAGCCTCTAGGCCACCAGTCAGTGGAGTCAATGGGAAATGGTTAGGGTGGATGCACATGAAATAAATGTGCAGAAATGGAGGCTGAGCAGTCTTGATGTGGGGTAAACAGGGAGTAGTAGGAACTCTCTTGCTACAGTAGTTTTGTCATTTAATATTTGGGATAAATCTACAATTATTGATTTTATTGTGTGGTAATGATTTTTTTTTTATTTTGAGTTAATTGTAATTGCATAGGCTAATTATTTTAAGAATCCCCTTCCACCCTCAGAAGTGTCCCCGTTTAGACTGCAAATCACGTAGGCGCTATAAAATGGCAGGAAACTAGCAATATGAGTCAGTCTGCCCTTCACCATCCAAATACCCATGAACACCTAAGCACCTCAAGGGAGATAACCACAAAATCTGCCTGAGTTACCATCCAGCTCAAACTCCAGGATCTCTGAGTACTATACAGTCTTCTCAATCAGGCCTAAATGCTATTCCTCATGGTCTGGCAACCTCCACACAAAAAAATCAAGCTAGCTACTTCCAAAAGGCCCAGTGTTGGAGAATAAGACAGCAATTGTTTTCCCTGCCCTGGCAGTAATGTCCTGGTTAGTGTGATGGTTAATTATATGTCAACTTAACTGGACTAAGGGATGCCGGGATAGTTGGGAAAACATTATTTATGGGTGTATCTGTGAGGGTGTTTCTGGAAGTGATGAGCATTTGAATAGGTAGACTGAGTAAAGAAGATCCCTCCCACCAATGAGAGCAGACATCATCCATTCTGATGAGAGCCTGAATAGAACAAAAAGGTGAAGGAAGGGGGAATTTACTCTCTTCTTGAGCTGGACATCCATCTTCTCCTGCCCCCAGACAATGCTGCTCCTGGTTCTCAGACCTTCACACTCAGACTGATTCTTTAAATATCAACCTCCCTGAAATTGGGCTTTTGGACTTGGACTGGAACTTACACCATTGGCGCCCCTAGTTCTCAGGTCTTTGGGTTTAGACTGGAACTATACCACCAGCCTTCCTGGGCCTCTAGCTTATAGCTGAAAAAGTGTGGGACTTCTCAGCCTCCATAACTGCGTGAGCCAATCCTTCATAATAAACCTCTTTCTATACTTCTGTATATATCCTATTAGTTCTGTTTCTCTGGAGAGCCCTGACACCTGACAGTCAGCTAGTCTAGCAATTCCCTTGTTCTGCTCTCTGAAAAGAATGTTCTGGCCTGGGGCGCCTAGAAGGCTCAGTCGTTAGGCGTCTGCCTTCAGCTCAGGTCATGATCCCAGGGTCCTGGGATGGAGCCCCGCATCAGGCTCCCTGTTCCATGGGAAGCCTGCTTCTCCCTCTCCCACTCCCCCTGCTTATGTTCCCTCTCACTGTCTCTCTCTCTGCCAAATAAATAAAATCTTAAAAAAAAAAAAATAAGAATGTTCTGACCTACTGTCCTTAATGCCCTTGGCTCTATCTTCTTAGAGATTCTATTTTTCTTTGTTTGTTATCCTCCATGAAGACATCTCAGGTGGGTATTAAAAAGTATAAAACAGGAGGGATGGGGTAATTGGGTGATGGGCATTAAGAAGGGCACTTGATGTAATGAGCACTGGGTGTTCTATGCAACTGATGAATCACTAAATTCTACCCCTGAAACTAATAATACACTATATTTCAACTAAACTGAATTTAAATATAAAAAGCAAAAATGAACTATTGGGACTTCATTAAGATAAAAAGCTTCTGCACAGCAAAGGAAACAGTCAACAAAACTAAAAGGCAACCTACAGAATGGGAGAAGATATTTGCAAATGTCTTATCAGATAAAGGGTTAGTATCCAAAATCTATAAAGAACTTATCAAACTCAACACCCAGAAAAATGAATAATCCAGTCAAGAAATAGGCAGAAGACATGAGGAGACATTTCTCTGAAGAAGACATACAAATGGCCAAAAGACACATGAAAAAATGCTTGACATCACTCAGCATCAGGGAAATACAAACCAAAACTACAATGAAATACCACCTCACACTGGTCAGAATGGCTAAAATTAACAACTCAGGCAATGACAGATGTTGGCAAGGATGAGGAGAAAGGGGAACCCTCTTACACTGTTGATGGGAATGCAAGCTGGTGCAGCCACTCTGGAAAACAGAGGTTCCTCAAAGCTTAAAAATATAACTTTAAATTACCCTTCATGGAGCTTATGGGAACCTCTGTGCACCTTCCATGCCACCTGGAAGTTTCAGGAGACTTTAAATTGCCCCATCCAAGCCCTCCCTTTCTATGTCACACCTTACTGCCTGTTTTATACTTAAAAATTTTTTTCTTAAATTTTTTATTTAATGAAGGTTCCTCAAAAAGTTAAAAATAGAACTACCCTATAATCCAGCAATTGCACTACTAGGTATTTACCCAAAGGATATAAACATAGTGATTCAAAGGGGCACATGCACCCCAATGTTTATAGCAGCAATGTCCACAAGAGCCAAACTATGGAAAGAGCCCAGATGTCTACTGACAGATGAATGGATAAAGAAGATGTGGTATATATATATATATATATATATATATATATATATATACACATTATATATAATGTATGTATACATTATATATATACATATATAATGAAATATTACCCAGCCATCAAAAAGAATGAAATCTTGCCATTTGCAATGACATGGATGGAACTAGAGGGTATTATGCTAAGCAAAATAAGTCAGTCAGAGAAAGACAAATTCCATATGATTTCACTTGTATGTGGAATTTAAGAAAAAAAGCAGATGAAAATAGGGGGAGGGAAGGAAAAATAAAAGAAGACGAAAACAGGTAGGGAGGCAAACTATGAGAGACTCTTAACTGTAGGATACAAACTGAAGGTTGCTGGAAGGGAGGTGGTGGGGGATGGGGTAACTGGGTGATGGGCATTAAGGAGGGCACTTGAAGTAATGAGCACTGGGTGTTGTATGCAACTGATGAATCACTAAATTCTACCTCTGAAACTAAGAATGCAGTATATGTTAACTAAATTGAATTCAAATAAAAAATTTAAGAAAAAAATTTTGAAGTATAAAACAGGCAGTACCAGGCACCTGGGTGGCTCAGTTGGTTAAGCGGCTGCCTTCAGCTCAGGTCATGATCTCAGGGTCCTGGGATCGAGCCCCATGTCAGGCTCCCTGCTCAGCGGAGAGCCTACTTCTCCCTCTCCCTCTGCCTGCTGCTCTGCCTACTTGTGCTATCTGTCAAATAAATAAATAAAATCTTTAAAAAAAAAAAAAAAAAACAGGCAGTAAGGTGTGACATAGAAAGGGAGGGCCTGGGTTGGGCAATTTAAAATCTCCTGAAACTGGAAATCCAAATCAAAACCTCAATGAGATACCACCTCACACCAGTCAGAATGGCTAAAATTAACAAGTCAGGAAATGACAGATGTTGGCGGGGATGCGGAGAAAGGGGAACCCTCCTACACTGTTGGTGGGAAGGCAAGCTGGTGCAGCCACTCTGGAAAACAGTATGGAGGTTCCTCAAAAAGTTGAAAATAGAGCTACCATATGATCCAGCAATTGCACTACTGGGTATTTACCCCAAAGATACAAAAGTAGGGACCCGAAAGGCTACGTGCACCCCAATGTTTATAGCAGCAACGTCCACAATAGCCAAACCTGTGGAAAGAGACAAGATGTCCATCAACAGATGAATGGATAAAGAAGATGTGGTATATATATACAATGGACTATTATGCAGCCATCAAAAGGAATAAGATCTTGCCATTTGCAACGACGTGGATGGAACTGGAGGGTATTATGCTGAGCGAAATAAGTCAAACAGAGAAAGACATGTATCATATGACCTCACTGATATGAGGAATTCTTAATCTCAGGAAACAAACTGAGGGTGCTGGAGTGGGGGGTGGGGTGGGAGGGATGGGGTGACTGGGTGATGGACACTGGGGAGGGTATGTGTTCTGGTAAGCGCTGTGAATTGTGCAAGACTGTTAAATCTCAGATCTGTACCTCTGAAACAAATAATGCAACATATGTTAAGAAAGAAAAAAAGAAGAAGAATGTAGCAAGAGGGGAAGAATGAAGGGGGGGAAATCGGAGGGGGAGAAGAACCATGAGAGACAATGGACTCTGAAAAACAAACTGAGGGTTCTAGAGGGGAGGAGGTTGGGAGGATGGGTTAGCCTGGGGATGGGTATTGAGGAGGGCACGTTCTGCATGGAGCACTGGGTGTTATGCACAAACAATGAATCATGGAACACTATATCTAAAACTAATGATGTAATGTATGGGGATTAACATAACAATAAAAAAATTTATAAAGTAAAAAAAATAAATAAATAAAATCTCCTGAAACTTCCAGGTGGCATGGAAGGTGCACAGAGGTTCCCATAAGCTCCATAGCACTGGTGGTGTCAACTGGCCAGTCTTCCAAGGAGGTTACTGTGACAAGGGCACAGTGATCCTGGCCTGAGGGCTACAGGGCAAATGGTCTGATCTGGGTACTGGGTAGGACTCATAGCTGGGAGGACCTCAAAGCTGATAAAAACAAATGGAAGACATCAGAAGCAGAAACTAGCAGGATGCCCAGAAATGGGATCAGACCAATTGCCTCTCAGTGGACACGAGCCAGAGCACAGAAGGGACTGCCCTGAGCCACCAACATTAAGAAATTACCTTAGCTTCCATCTTGGAGAGGAGCAGATTTTCAGAAAATCTGAAAGCCCGAATCATCCATAGAGACTGAGCTAATTTAAAGAGACTGTTTCAATTACAGGATCAGCCTGACTGTACCATGTTCACCTAAAATTTCATTTTCACGCTCTACCCGATAGGGTGGAGGACTGATGAGAGCCATCAGATCAGTTCTATGTTTACTTTATACACATCTGTAGTGTCAGAAAATTTGCAACCACATTACAAGCAAAAAGTTTCTATGTTTATAGGCATTTTATCATGATAGTTTCGTTTGCAGTGAATTTTTAAGAATGTAAACAGCTGTAGTAGTGTTTGCAGGAGTACATTTCATCACGATGGCATATCAAAGACACATTCTAGCAGCAGGGAAATGGGAATTAGGAGAAACTAAAATCTGGAGTGTCATATAAACTCCTACAAAGTGTGTGTGTGTGTGTGTGTTTTCACACACGCTCACACACCATGCACTGAGAAGAGAATTACCATTACCAGAAACAAGACCTTGTGAGATAGAGAAGATAGCTGGGAGTGAGATCAGGAGCAGGGCAGTGGGGAGCCTATGAAGTTGTGCTAATGTGTTAGGGCTCCTGGAAGCTGGTGCTGGGCCACCCTGGAGGTCACCTGCAGCTTCGTGGGGAGTTCACGTGCACGTTCCTGCTGGCCTCCTTCCTCAAGCACCTCCATCTCTCTACCTGAAGTCTTTCTCTGGGAATGTGCTCAGCATACCACCCTGGCAGGCTAGAAACGCTGGAGAGGTAATACCCCAGGCCCAACTCTCAACAGTGACTGATGGGAGCTAGTGGATCAATACCCCATCTTCCTCTCTTTTCAGTAGGACAATTCTGAGAAGTGCTCTACCCTGTCTCAGAGGGCCCCTATCAGACTAAATCCTGGTTGTCTGCTGGAGCAGCCCACTCATTAACTCGGCTCCCCTCCCATGCCTGCCTCCCTTCTCCACTCTGCCACTGTGCTTCCTGGAGTAGCCTCCCAAGTCCAATCAAACACAGAGCCATGAGTCGGGGTCTGTTTTTAGGGAAACTCAGATAAGACAGCTAGCTAGACCGGGAATGGAAAGTGACCTGACTGACAAGCCCTAGCAATGAGCAAAGTATGGAAAAGAGCAGAAACCTCTATGTGTAAGATATCTTATAAAGGCTTATGCATCTCTAACATACAAACTTGTCCCATCACTATGTTGTACACCCAAAACAAAGGTAACACTGTGTGTCAACTATACTTCAATTTTTTAAGAAAGGGTTTATGTATCTCTTTGCTCTTTTAAAGCTTTTAATATGCTGGCTAATTGAACATAATAAAAATAAATAAATAAAGCTTTTAATAAATTCCAGACCACCTTGGCCATGCTGGGGGAAACTAAGGGAAGGACTTTTGCTTAGGTGTGAGTGAGAGCCTAAAAGCTGACCCAGAATTGCTGCAGAGACTCGGGGGCCACATGGTCTGACTGTAGGAGCCTTTCAGAGACAGAAAGAGGCTTGCTTGATCTAGTCACCTCTTGACCAGCAAATAGTCTGCTGGGGGCTAAATCTTAGAGGTTGTGGGTTTTACCTTACCAAAGAAGACATTTCCCAGAATCTGTTTCTCCGAACCCACCATTTTCCTTCTTCCCAGGCAAGTTTCTCTAATACGCTACAGTGGTCATGAAACACATGCACAACAAGGTAGAGTGCAATTTAGTCTATGAGTTGACAGAAATGCTTAAAATGATGAAACAGAATACGGCTGTAGGATGAAAAACATTTCTTCTGCTGTGAACATATATTTAGTCCAGCTGCTTCTTTATTCTTGAGTACTTTGTTGCAGCAGTGCGGGCACCCACTGAGAATGTTATGTTAATACGACATTCTTCTGAGATGGTTTGCTGTGGCATTAATATTTGAGCTCACTTGTTGCAGCCTTCCCATTGAGCCAAAATGGGTGTGCGACTGACAGGTTGTGTTGTTCTTGTTCACCTTTCTTCGGATAATTATTCACCTTGAGAATGGTCAGCGCTGCTTTCCTGCTGGGCTCAGTCATGTCTAATGCTTTGATCCACTTCTTCCATTGATGTTGCCCTTTCTTATGACACTTGCTAATTGAATTTAGATCAGTGCCAACAGTATCTCTGAAGAAAAGAATTCAGGGGAATGCTTAAGAATATAATCATATTTTTCTCCCCATGTAGCATTCATTATGGTGTTCTCAATGACTTGCTCAACTTCACAGAGACATTAGCTTGTAAGGCCTGGGTCTGGATTTAGGGTCTTAGGAATGCAGCAAGATTTGGTGAATTGTTTATCCAGAAAACAGTGGCTAAGAACAATGTCATTAAGAATACAAAGTAAAAATTGTGATCAAGAAGAAAAGTAGAAACCAGACCTGGAGAAGCAGTTGCTAGCCTTAAGTTTTAGGAGAGCTACAGCTCTGAAGATGTAAATAAGCCAAGGGTCAAAAGCTGAGGCTATCAGAAACAGGTCTAGAAGCAGATTGTAAGACAGGTTGGGTGAGGTCTTTTGGACTAAGGCCATGAACAATGCAAAGGTGACAGGGACTCATTTTGTGGTAGGCTAGTTTCATGGCTATAGTAATAATTATCTCACCAATTATATGCCAATTACTTCTGTGGTTTCCCCATTCCTGGGAATAGTGCTGTGTTGGACTTTCTGGCTCCCTTATGGTTGGATAGAGGCATTTTACTGGTTCTGAGCCATGAGTTTTAAGCAAATGCCATGTGCTTCCCTTCCAGCTCAGAGCATTTAATTGCCATTGCAAGACTCACCAGAGCCATCTTTTCCCACTGGAATGAGGATTGGCAACCTTCAAGATGGTGACTGCGACATCAGCCTGGGTCTTCAAGTAAGAAACCATGGAGCATATTGTCATAGCAATGTAATAGGACAGATGGTGGCTATACTTGCAGTGAACACAGAAAAATGTATAAATGTGTCAAATTACTATGTTGTATACCTGAAACTAACATAACATTGTGTGTCAACAAGATGCAAATTAAAAAAAAAAAAAGAAAAAGAAAAGACAGTGTGGAGCCAAGCACCTAGCTGACCTGTGATGGATATGAAATAGCAAGAAATATTTTGTTTTTAAAGCCACTGAGATTCTGAACTTATTTGTTACCACAGGAGAATCTTACCTAACCTGTCTAATATAGTGAGAAAGAGGCAATTCTGCTGGGTTCAAAGAGATGAATTTGCTGAATATTACTCACATTTATACAAGAATCATGATGTAGTGAAAAGAACATGATAGGATGGTTGGATGAGAGAGTGGGTGGATGGGTAGATACAAAAATATATAAGATGGTAGGAAAAAAAAGATAGTAGGAAGGGAAAAATGAAGGGGGGGGAAACGGAGGGGGGGGAACCATGAGAGACTATGGACTCTGAGAAACAAACTGAGGGTTCTAGAGGGGAGGGGATGGGGGGATGGGTTAGCCTGGTGATGGGTATTAAAGAAGGCATGTACTGAATGGAGCACTGGGTGTTATACGCAAACAATGAATCATGGAACACTACATCAAAAACTAATGATGTACTGTATGGTGATTAACATAACATAATAAAATAAAATTAAAAATATATATATATATATATAAGATGGTTAAATACTGATGATTATAGGATGGAACTAAGACTTCAGGGATCCTGAGTTTAATCTGACTTCCTATTAACTGTGTGCTCAGGAATACCAGCTCATTTAACCTCTCCCATAGAACATCAGTATCTTCATCTGTACAACAGAGGAAAGAACATCTTCTCAGCCTTCTCGAGAACTGTATTGACAACTGTGGCCAAGAGACTCCAGGTGGCCCACTATGATCCCTACTTCTTGGTGTCCAATCCCCTCCCCTTGATGTGGGCAGGACAAGTGGCTTACTTCTAGTCAATAGAATATGGTGAAAGTTACAGCTCATTCTCTGATTATATTATGTCATGTAAGGCTCCATCTTGCTGGTGGACTCTCTCTAGAAACTCTTTGCCAGACTTATTAAAATCAATGGGTAAGTTGAAAAAGCCCATGTACCAAGAAACAATGGGCAGCCTCTGGGAACTGAGTGCCCAGTAGCTGAGGACCCAGCAAGAAACCAGGGCTCTCAGTCCTACAACCATAGGAAATTAATACTGCCAATAACTTGAGTGATCTTGAAAGCAGATTCTTTTTCAGCTGATCCTCTAGGTGGGAACGCAGCCTAGCTGACCCCTTCATCACACCCTTGTGAGACCCCAAGCAGACAACCCAGCTAAGCAGTGCCCAGACTTCTGAACCACAGAAACTGAGAAAATAAATGTGTGCTGTTTCAAGCTGTTACATGTATTACTGTTACTTTATTATGCAGCAACAGAAAATGAATATAATACTTTCATGAATTAAGACATGTCACAGCATTAAATAAACTGAGAAGTGCTAAATACATGTTAGGTATTCGCTTCAAAGTACACCAAAAACTTCATGGATGCTCTACATGGTACAAAGTCAAAAAAGTTACTCATATGTTTTGGGGATGGGGGGATCCACAAGTCATTTTTTAACCAAGTCTTCACATAAACTTTTCCCATTTTCCTTAAAATTACAGCATCTACTCTTTTATTCTGCCCTTGAAGTTCTGACGGCTGTGTCACTGATTGCTTTTGGTCTGTGATATACATAACTTCTATATTGCTGTCAATAAAGACAAAATCTGGGGTTTACTACTCCTTCTCAGAGAACTCTGAAAAGCCCAGGATATTTTAACTATGGATCCAATTTAATAGGTGCACTTCGGCCCACATTCCAGTGGAACTGCCACTTTTATCATTTTTACTATTACCCTACATGTTGCCCTAACTACAGAGAGCATCAATAAGTGCTTGTACTTTGTGTCTAAGTTTTTCTTCTAGAGACTTTTAAAATGCATGTTGAAGGGATATTGTCCATGTTGATATGCCAAATTTCATCACAATTACAGAGTATAAATGATATGCTCTCAATTTCTGTTACCAGTAATAACACTCCTTGCCTTCTATGGCAAATCTCCTTCCAAGAACCCGTGACCCATGTATAATCAGCTCTGTGGCTCTGGGATAGGACAACATAGAGCTTTTCCCCTAATCATTCCAAATCTGCAGTACAATGATTATGATAATGCCCAACAAGGAGTATCCTCTAAGGGCCAGGCTCTTTGCAAATACCTTATCTAATTCTCAAAATGACCCTGCAAAGTAAGTGTTTTCATTTCCATTTTATAGATCTGGAAACTCTGACTTAGGGAGAATAATTTCCCAACCTGAAGTCATAAATCTGTTAAGTCACTCAACCAAGATTTTAAATCAGGTGTGTTAGATCATAGCCCACCTTCTTCCTCCACCCTACCAACCCTTCTAACACTAAAAATTGAGAAAACATCATAGCACCAATTTAAGAATATTTCCCAATCTTCTCCCATTCATTAACATTTTTTAATGTTCTAGCCCTTTGTAGGTGGTATCTGTCTAATCACCAGTTTAGATATACAGTGATGCCAAACTCTGTAAAGGGATCTTCTATTAGTTAGGAGTACACTCGGCTATGAGTGATAATGCAAAGTTACATTTGCTTAGGGGCCCCTGGGTAGCTCAGTTGTTAAGTGTCTGCCTTCGGCTCAGGTCATGATCTCAGGGTCCTGGGATCGAGCCCTGCATCAGGCTCCCTGCTCGGCGGGAGGCCTGCTTCTCCCTCTCCCACTCCCCCTGCTTGTGTTCCCTCTCTCGCTGTGTCTCTCTCTGTCAAATAAATAAATAAATAAAATCTTTTTTAAAAAAAATTACGTTTACTTAAACAAGATACGAGTTTACTTCTCTTTCAGTAGGACTTGTATGGATTTGGACATGATTAAATCCAGGACCCAGCCCTCAGGAAATTTATGATCTAAAGGAAAAAATAAATAACTGCTGATAATGTGAAACGGAATGTACACTTTGCTATAGTAAAAATAGGAGTAATGGGCTGGGGAGCACAGAAAAGGTTGGTTCTAATTGGTAAAACCAAGAAGATTCCTTTGAGGAAGTGACATTGAATTAAGCTTTGAAGGTGAGAAAAATTTCAGTAGACAACAAAGGAGTTAGGGAGATATGTAAAATGCAAGGGGGAGACAAGGGCATTCCATGCTAAATAAATAACATGAACAAAAACAGAGAATAATAAAAGTGCTAGTCCATTTCCCATTTATAGAGAGGGTATGCATCTGGAAGAGGCTCCTTTTTTTCTTGTCCCCTCAATATCCACCCTTCCTTTCTTTCATAGTAATAGAATCTTTAGCTAAGGACATGGCTGCTCAAAATAAAGACGACATTTCCAGACTCCCATATAGCTAGTCTGACCACATGACTAAATTCTGATTGATGGGATCTATACAGATAGATGTATCATTAGATAGCAACTGAGAATCATCCTTAAGAAACCGGCCAGCCCTGTCCTTGTCCTCCTCTACTTCCCTTTACTTCCTTCCTACATGTAAGAATGTGATGTTGTGGCAAATCTTGAGCAGCCATCTTGGAATTTGAGATGCATTTGGGCATCATGTTGGAGGTTCCAATATCCTATAATTTGCATAGAACCTTCCCATAGGTCCAGACTGGCTTTTCCATTGGGAACAGGGTCAGTGGGGAAAATACTATGCCTGACCCTTGCTTGAGATCTACAATGAGAATGTGTCCTACTGAACAATGTTGAAAAGAGACACAGGCCACCAAACAGACATCAATTCTAGATTAACACACATTCTTAGCTGTGTTTTTTGAATACATGAAGGGGATGGGTACCTGCTTAAATCCTTGTTTAAATCCTCCTTCTCTCCATATCTACTTCCCTCCCTACACTTTTTCTCTCTTTCAATCTCCAAATTCCCTGAAAATTTCCTTCAAAATCTTCTCTTTAACTTTAACTTTGTTATTTCTCCTTGTACCCCTCTGAAGACCCCAGGCATGCAGCATTCCACAAAATATTTTATTGCTTTGTAGAATTCAATAAAAGGTGATATTTTCAATGTTAGTCTTTGATTTTAACCCCTGAATGTGTTTCTGTTTCAGTAAGCAACCAAGAACCTCTAAAGAAACAATAGAAAATATGTGCATCAGACAATATTGCTTGCCTTCTCCAAAGGCATTTCCCTTGTTTCCTTACTAATAACACTTATTTTGTTCAGATTTGAGGAAGCAGTGTGCTCAAGGAAGTTTGGACTCTATCCCAGCACTAGAAGATTAAACATAATTAGCCAAGCCAGCCATGCTGATTCCATTTCCTCTACCAGTGATTGGTGTGAGCGTGGGCATATGACCCACTTCTGGTCCAAAGGGCCTGAGGAGAACCTGATAGGAACTTCTCAGAATGACTTTTCTCCATGATTAAAAAGAAGAAGAAGGGTCACCTGGATGGCTCAGTCAGTTAAGCGTCCGACTCCTGATTTTGGCTCAGGTCATGATCTCAGGGTCTTGAGATTGAGCCCGCATTGGGCTC
This sequence comes from Halichoerus grypus, assembly GCF_964656455.1. Lineage (NCBI taxonomy): Eukaryota > Metazoa > Chordata > Mammalia > Carnivora > Phocidae > Halichoerus > Halichoerus grypus. The sequence continues at coordinate 59,666,816 of NC_135714.1, forward strand.
CATGCTGGGCATGAAACCTGCTTAAGATTCTCTCCATCTCCCTCTACCCTCCTCCCCACTTGCACAAGCACTCTCTCTCTTAAAAAAAAAAAAAAAAAAAAAGGAGGAGGAGAAGCATAAAGGAAGAACTCTCTTTCCTGTTTGAATTCAGTTATGTGAGGACATGATGCTTGCAGCTATGGCAGTCATTTTGTGACCATGAAATAAAAATCAGAAGAATCACAGAGAAGCTGACCCGGGACCCAGATATCAACTGTGCCGCTGAATTAGCAAACCTCAGAAACTTATTTCCAGATTTGTGCTATGTGAACAATAAACTTTTATTTTTAGTCTCTTTTAAGTATTCCATTTCTTATAGCAAAAAGCATCCTAACTGATAAAATATTCATGAATGACATCTATTTGCTTCCCTTTCACTCAATATTTCAAGGTTATTGAAGTTATTATAAATAAAATTATTGAATATTATTATAAATACAATCTTCATTTTTAGTTAGGTATAATTATAAACCAGACATAATTCATAATCTCTACTGATAGTATTTGATAGATACAATTAGACCTCCTAGACACATGAAGCTAAATCTTTATGGTCATCACAGTCAGGTCATTTTACAATGTCTGAAGGCAGTCTTTACCAGATGGTAAATCTCATTTTCATTTCCTTACCTGACTGGCTGAACCCACTGGCTGCCCAGCCAAAGAGGTTGAAAGCCATGCGGTGTGCTCATCGTGTCTACAGCCAAGCTTGGTGCTTGACCTGAGACTGGGGGCCTTAGATGGCCCCAAGCCTCTCAGCAGAATGAAAAGCCAAGTGGTCAAACTGGAAGATCTGCACAGAGACCAAAGGTTTCCATAATACCCTTGTTGAAACATTTCAGTGTTTCCCTTGGAAAATTCATGAGAAAGTAACGAGTCTGAACTGCTTTTTCCCAGCTGATGCAGGGTTGTTTTGAGTGCCCTAGGACAGCATAGGTTTGTATGCAGCCTTCTTCACAGTCATTTCTCATCACTGGATCTGGAATATCATGTACCCAGCTGTGTAATGTACCTGCCCTAATGCGCAACACATTTATTTTAAAATGCCATTTGTAGATTCTCTCAAGCCTGCAAAGGACATAATGAGATAATGTGGTGGAAAGCACTCGGTAATCTGTGAAGTACTATAAAAATGTTGCTATTTTTATTACAACTCTAGATTTTTTTTTTTATTTTAAAATGTTAAAGTGAGCAATGGCTTTATAAAAACCCTCTCATGGTCCCAGAGAGCTGCTACTAAGACATTGGGACACATACCTAGAGGTAGATCTGTGCTAATGGTTTCTACCATTTTTAAAGGCTAAAATTCTGTCCAAGAGACAGAAATAGTTCAGGAATCCCACCTTTTCCTCTGTCTCTTAAAACAGATAAATATGTAGTGAGCACTTCCAACCCTGAACAATTAAAACAGGTGTGGAAATGCCTTAAGGAAACCTAACTCAAAACTGGAGTAGGGTTGCCGTGAAAGCAGGCTCTCACATACGGACAACTGGTTGCAGCTTGCAAAGTCCCTGAGAAGAAGGAAGACTTCCTCCCCGCGGGGCCACAGCAAGCTGCCATCACCTGCAGCCAAGGAGAAGCCGCCACTCCTTCCGACTCTCATTTTCCTCCTGTCACCGGTGAGACCCCCTGAACTTGGAAGAGTCCTTAGGAGCCTCTGCCTAACTATCAATTTTATCTCGTAGAGACAAACTCATGAATTGCTGGAACAGAAAAAGAAACATCTAGAGTATGGCCTGCACAGATAAATCATAAAATGCCATAAAGTGTCAACAGTTACCTCAGCTTCCTTGTAATGTTTCATTAGTATGACATTAATGTACATATAGGCATATTTTCTGAGCCTGCATGCACAACTTTATGCATGCCCATTCAGAGGCCTCCCCCTCTCAATATTCATCCCAAACCCTAATAAAGGCAGCCTGCTTACCTCTGTTGGGGAAGTCACTACTCCCCAAGACCTCCTTACTTGTACCAATAAAGATCACTCTGTGAGGTCATTCCACCTGATATAGTCTCTGTCTGGAACTCACCAAGGAGTGGGCCCACTTTGGTCCAGTAACACTCCAATGGACTTTTGTTCAAAACAAGCCTCCCCAACTTCCTCCTGTCCTCCATGAAAAGACACTCTCCTCATTTGTTCTCCAGACTTGCCTGGAGCTCATAGTCCTTGCTTGTCCCAAATTGCAATTCCTCTGCTATTCCTGAAAAAACTGGAATTTGCTGGCTGAATTGCTTATCTTTTTCTTTTAAGAGGTTGACACGGGATAAACCCTAAAATCATCTGTAAAGTGAACGCAACACCTATTCCCCATGTTCTCACTATTCCCTGTGTTAAGCATAGTATCCAACCCAGCAGGTGTTCCAGAAATATGTGTTGAACTGAGCTGAATTCAGGAAAGACTGTGGAACTCTTTTTTGTTATTTAGATTCAGTTAATTAACATATAGTGTATTATTAGTTTCAGAGGTAGAGGTCAGTGATTCATCAGTCTTATATAACACCCAGTGCTCATCACATCACATGCCCTCCTTAATGTTGATCACCCGGTTACCCCATCCCCTCACCCACCTCCCTCCAACAACCCTCAGTTTGTTTCCTAAAGTTAAGAGTCTCTCATGGTTTGTCTCCCTCTCTGATTTCATCTTGTTTTATTTTTCCCTCCCTTCCCCTATGCTGCTCTGTTTTGTTTCTTAAATTTGTGGAACTCTTTCTATTCAAAGTGTGGTCCATAGACGAGCTATGGTGGCACCAGAGGGAGCCATACAGAATCTGGGGGCGCCTGGGTGGCTCAGTCGGTTAAGCGCCTGCCTTGGGCTCAGGTCATGATCTCAGGGTCCTGGGATTGAGCCCCACATCGGGCTCCCTCCTCGGCGGGGAGTCTGCTTCTCCCTCTGCCTCTCCTCCCACTCGTTCTCTCAATCTCTCACTCTCTCTCTCAAATAAATAAATAAAATCTTTAAAAAAAAAGAGTCTCTTATTAAAAAAAAAAAAAAAATACCAAATCTCGGACTGCACTCCAGACCTACCAAATTAGAATCTGTTGGGGTTTTTTTTTTGTTGTTTTTTTTTAAAGATTTTATTTATTTATTTGACAGAGAGAGACACAGCGAGAGAGGGAACACAAGCAGGGGGAGTGGGAGAGGGAGAAGCAGGCCTCCCGCCGAGCAGGGAGCCCAATGTGGGGCTCGATCCCAGGACCCTGGGATCATGACCTGAGCCGAAGGCAGATGCTTAATGACTGAGCCACCCAGGTGCCCCATTCCACTTCTAATAGTCTATGCTTTCTTTCTAATCTAGCCCCTTGCATTAGTCTGCTCAGGCTGCCATAACAAAATACCATAGACTGGGTGGCTTAAGCAACAGACTTTTATTTTCTTGCAGTTTTAGAAGCTGGAATTCCAAGACCAGGGTGCCAGCCTTTCTGGTGAGAGTTCTCTTCCTGCTTGCAGACAGCTGCCTTCTTGCTGTGTCCTCACAAGTTAAATAAATACCCAATAGGTCAATGAGATCACATAGATCAGAGCAAACAGGGAATTCAGCCAGCTCGCTTCTAGTCCTGGTTCTACCACTAAGCTCTGTCTGTTCGACTGAAGAATCGAGATGTTAGACAAGGTGATCACTAAGGTATGGTAAGTCTGAGTCCTGGGTAGGACAGCCAGTCCAGGAACCAGGGTTTCTGGACTCCAAGTCCAGGGTCCCTTCCAAACACACCAAACTACTTCTCCTAACAATGTTGTTAGGAGCTTAAAGAGCAACAAAAAAACCAACAAGCTATAACATTAAACTAAAAAATGTACCTCACTCTTTTGTTCCTTAAACCTAAATCACTTTGATTACAACCAATTCATGACAATTCACACTAATGAAAGGAAGCATTGCCATGAATAATTCAGAAACTCACTAATAATTGGCCCAGCTGTAAGACGCTCCTGCCAAGAGAAGCATCCCGGGAGGCCGCCCTGGCTGGGTAGGTGGCAGGCCAGACTCACAATGCATGCAGATGATCTGCAGTATAGAAACAGCCTGTTGCCAGCTTCAAGATGAGGTTTACAAAAGCACAGTCACTTTCAGACCCTCTAGTGGTGGGGATTTGAGGACACCTTCAGTACCTGTGGCCAAGAGGCTGAGAGGAGCTGTGGGTTTTCAAAAGCTGACATAACACAGAAGTCTACAAATATTCTGCCAGCTTCTTAATCAATTCGCATCACTTCTTTGTTCCAGGAGCTCTGTCCGCAGCCACCCTCACTCCACATGGCCGCTCCTGGCCTTGGGTACTGCTGTAGGAACCTGATGGAGCACAGCAGGAAAGATGCCAACAATCCCACGAAACTCCAGCGAGCCACTGAGCAATGAACTCCCTTCAATATTCTCAAAGGAAAAGGGCGGGGTGGGGGGGGGGAATACTGTAGAAAATCACCTGTTGAGCACCTCCAAGCAATATACATTCTCCCCCTTCACTCCCTTCCCACTTCCCCCTGCCAAGAGTATGACACTGTGGGAAAATCTTCCCAAGCGGATCTGACTGAATTCACCCCCATCATTGGAGCCATACATCTTTGCTCCCACAACTTGGAGTTAAATTAAGCCTATTTCCAACTTCCCTGAGCCATAGAGGAGCACCTTTTATGCTACTGCAGTCCTCAGAAAACATCAGCAACTACATTTGGTCTTACACCAAAAACGTATCTGTGCATGTGGCACTAGCTACAGGAATGTAACCAAGTAATTGTTTAGAAAAAGCACAGGATACTTGTGCTCAGTGTGACCTTGAGTCTGTACCCCAACAGCTGTGAATGCTTGATGAGAGGGACTGAAGAGGACGGCAGTGCCCCAACCAGTAATGCCCCATATGTGGTATAATTTGAAGCTGACTAATCCAGACTTTAGGAAGTGTCCTATTGTTTGCTATTTTGTGATGATTTGTTGGAGGCATAGAACAAGATTGTATCCGGATCTGACACCTCTTATGTCCCAGTTTACATCCTCTTCGCCCACCTGTTTACTCATCATTACTGACGGAATCCACAGCACTCAGATGGAAACTGACCACACATTATGTCAACCACCCCAAATATACAGCCCACTTTGTGCCCCCAGGCTTCTCTGTCACTGTCAAACCATGTGATATGCCTGCAGACCAACCATTCTGATCACACAGGTGGCTAAAAGTGGGAGGAAGTTAACACCAGGGAGCAACCCTTGACCAATGGGCAACTAGAAGCAGTAGATATGTTTTCTCTCCTGTCTGACCTTTACATTTTACACAGCCCCTCAAAATGTCCCTGGAAGAATCGAGCTCTGGTGTCCCATCCTGGAGACCATAATGCACCTTGGATTGGTTTTCTCCCCTTTCCACTTTCATGCTTCCCAATCTGAACATCTTGAAAGCAAGACCTTGTCTCAGGCACTGCTTTCGGGAAGAACGCAGACCAGAATAGCTGTCACCAAAAGTGTCCTTAGAAAGCAGACCTTCTAATTATGCTAAGCAAAATAAGTCAATCAGAGAAAACCATGTATCATATGATCTCACTGATATGAGGAATTCTTAATCTCAGGAAACAAACTGAGGGTTGCTGGAGTGGTGGGGTATGGGAGGGATGGGGTGGCTGGGTGATAGACATTGGGGAGGGTGTGTGCTATGGTGAGCGCTGTGAATTGTGTAAGACTGTTAAATCATAGACCTGTACCTCTGAAACAAATACTACATTATATGTTAAAAAAAAAAAAAAAGAAAAGAAGATAGTAGGAAGGGAAAAATGAAGGGGGGGGAATCGGAGGGGGAGATGAACCATGAGAGACTATGGACTCTGAGAAACAAACTGAGAGTTCTAGAGGGGAGGGGGATGGGGAGATGGGTTAGTCTGGTGATGGGTATTAAAGTGGGCATGCACTGAATGGAACACTGAGTGTTATACGCAAACAATGAATCATGGAACACTACATCAAAAACTAATGATGTAATGTATGGTGATTAACATAACATAATAAAATAAAATTTAAAAAAAAAGAAAGAAAGCAGAACTTCTAGATGGGATTCTGGTTCTGAATCTCTTGTGGTCAGACAGAGATAAGGACCACTTAGGTGTTGGTATTTCAGGAGGTAATGACCCTAGGCATGCAGCAGCATCATGAACACCAAGATGTTCCCGTGGTGGATTATAGAAAGGAGCAAAAGAAAGTGAATCATTGAAGTATGTGACTTGAACAGTATGCCCAGTATGTTAACTCTAATGATTGTGAAGCTGTCCGGTTTCATTTAATAGATTTAGAAACCTTGACAAAAGACAGGCTCAGGTTAGCTAACTAGCAATTCAAGGCACACCATGAAAGTCATAAAGTCTCCCTTGCAGAGTTTAAAGAGACCCTTAATCCTACAGTCTGTGCTAAAAACCAGAGCCAACTGTCAGGGTAACAGAGCCACAAAGAAAACTGAATGCACACTTCAAGAGTGTCCTGTGCTGAAGTCAGGGCCCCAGTGTGGAGAGAGGAAGAACCTAGGAGGTAGTAGACACTCAGCATAGGGACCTGGCTGGAGGTGGGGCAGAAGCACCTGTGGGCCCTTTTCTGTTCCTGGGGACATATGAGGCAGCCCCAGGGCACTCAGAACTAGCCTGGGAACACCATGGCCTTGGCCATAAAGCCAAGGGAGACTCCTATCACTGTAATTTGAGTTGAATTTTGTAAATGTATCATTATCTTCATCATATCCAAAGAAAATCACTCTTAGACTTTGTTATATACATAAATATATTCAATCTATATATTTTAATATTTTAATATTTAAAGAATTTAAAAGGCAACTGACAACAAACTGGAAAGGAGCTAACTTGGGAGATTAGAAAGAGCAGAGGCTTTCAAACCATACAGATGAGAGTTCAAATACCAGCTGTGCTACTTACAAACATACCAGTTTCTTCATCTGTAAAATGGGATGATCTTGTTGTGAGTTGTTGGATGTTAAACAGTATGAAGTGTGTAAGGCTCCTAGCTCATAGGAAGCATTCAATACATGTTATCTAGATTCTTTTTTCACCAAGTAAACAATTGAGCCATGTCTTTCAGCATAAAATAAGCACTGGCAATTATCAATATTGTATGTTTGGTATAAACCAGGAAAATAATTCAGTTTACTGGTCTAGAGGGAAATTTCCTCATTTTAAGGATAAAATCAACCAATTTCTCACAATACTATAGCAATCCCCTCCTGGTTAATTTATGTGTAATATGTGAATAAGTTAAACTCACTCTTTACTAACAAAGCTAGCACAGAGAAATTTATATTAGAAACACTTGATTGAAGGTTTGGCTTAATTTTTATGGCATTAAACTATTAGAGAACTTGGACTGTTAACAGTTTTTAATAATTACTGTCAAGGTTTCAAAGCTCCAAAATTGGCAGGGGTGTTATTTTACTTTTGAGTTTTAGTTCCATAACATAATATGGAGCAGAGATTTGGCTACTGTCCAGGGAATCTGATCCTGTGGACAGCTAAATAGGCCAAAAACATCCATTTCTGTAGCTAACCCTGTGGCAGCAGATTTTGAATTGGCCACTTCATTCTGAATTTTTCTGGGTAATTTTCATGCCCAGGACCATGGCGGAGAAGGCTTAGCGTAGCCAGATCAGACAGTGAGAGATGGCTGCATAATTCAGTTCAGAAACCTTCACAAGACAAAGATCTACAGGGGACTGAATCAGTATTCTCTAGTTTAGAGGCTCCCTTCAGAGAAATCATTTGTAAAGCATTTCTGTAGGGTGATCCCTACTGAGAAAAGTCCTTCCAGAGGAAATGTGCAATTCAACTGCCAAGTCTCATCACTCACGTGAATGAGTTTTGGGTATTTAAAAATCATCTTAAGTGAATATTTTTCCCATCTAAGAAAGGCAGTCCAAAGCACAATGTATTTTAAAAGCAATACTGGTAGGTTAGAAAGGACCAGGCAATAGGTGATAGCAGATTATAAAAATACAAAACCTTAATTTTTTTGTATAGAAAATGCAGTGTTACTCATTCTTTCATTCAATGCATGTTTATGGAAAGTGTATCAGGCACCAGCATTAGGAAGGTAAAGACAACGAAAACATAGTTCTTGTCTTCCAGAACCTCATGGTCCATTCTATCTCAAGACAAACTGATAAAATATAAAACTATCTATGTAAATAGAATGTAGGTGTACTGGGAAAATAGAAAGAATAAAGCTACTGAGTCTAATCAATGGGAACAATAAAAGGTACATACACTGGCCAAACCTGAGAAGACTTCTCAGAACACCACGATTGGGAACATTCTTAAATAAAATAGCTAAATATTGCTTTAGTAGGTTAAGAGCTGGGACATGATAATGGAGCAGTAAAGGAATTCTTAAAATTATTCTGAGAGGAAAAAGTTGAGGAAGTTTCCCATGTGTGATGGAAGAGTGAGTAAAAAAATATAGACAGTTATTTCTGTAGCCATCATATTATTTCATTTACATATTTTGACCTATCAGTTGGAATAGGGGAGAATATTTGACCAAAGCCCAGACAATCAGATTCCTCCCCAGGGAATTTCGAATGAGGACCCAGTCAATCAAGTGTTTCCGCCATGTGCTCGGAGAAGCAGAATAAGCCAGTTAACCTAGAAAGAGGACAATGAAGCAAAGAGAGAAACTGAGGTGTTAGACTAGGCGCTCCAGGAAAAGAGGAAGAGTGGTCTCCTCTGTTCCTGGCTGGTTTCAAAGCCCTGGTTCCAGTCCCACCCGAGACCCAGGGGAACCAACTGCCCGTGTTGTAGGAGACAGCCTTGCATCCATCTAGAAAATTCCCCCTTTGGGCTTAAACCAGGGTGAGAGATTTGTAACAAATAATCTCTGACTACAACACACCCCTCCAGCAAGATTGACCTGTTCACTAACCTCAAAATGCCATTGGCATGTTTAAGAAATATAAATTTCTACTATCCCCTCAGAGTCCCACCTCCCCAACACCCGCCCCACCCCTATACAAGTCCCTTGTCCTCAGTAAAGTCTCCATGCCTCACTACCTTTTAGATGAACTCCTAGGAGATCAAGACTAGAATCGTAGTTTTGTCTTACTTTCACACCGCAGCACCTCCCAGATGCACCACAGTGTGAAAAGTTTTTGAAATCCAGCATGCATCTCACATCGTAATTCCAACCAGCCACATTTCAAGTGCTCCATCATGACATTGGGCTTATAGCTACCATATTGGCCAGTGCAGCTCTACAGTTTGAATCCAAGATCTGCCACTTCCTTACTATGTGACACTAGATAGATTACTTACCCTCCCCAGGCCTCATGAAGTTGTTTTTGCTTAGTAAATGATGTATTTCCTACAAATCCTTTAGCATCGTGTCTGCCAGAGAGAAATCTCTCAAATTTTAACCACTGATTTTATCACAAGATACAAGGGTAAACGGAAGGGAGAATCAGAGAAGATTCATACTTTGGTGGCATTCAGTAAAACAATTTAGCATAAAGTAACAAATGAATAAACATCCTATTTTCACTGTTAGAACTTCTGTGAGTTTTGTAGTGCTTAAGAGCTAGTTTGAGATTCAAATCCCGATTCTGCCATTTACAAGCTGTATGAAATTGTATGAAAGTTCTTTAACCACTTGATTCTACAGTGCCTTCATCTGTAACCTGAGGAGAGTAATGGTATCTACCACATATCATTATCATCACTATCATTTTTATCATCATCATCATCACTATTGCTATTGGTATTCTACCATCCCAGATAGTTAATAGCATTGTAATCACTGGGTCTCAGGTCCTCAGCTTTCACTAAATACATGCTGACTTTTAGTTGACCCGAAATCAAATAATCTATTGTATACATAATCATGAATTTTCTCTATTCAATGTATACAGCCACACAAGGGCAAAAGCATAATTACAACAGACTAGTTAAAAATATCTGGTTTGCAAACATCACAATCCAATTCATAATTATAAGTGCTATGAAATAAAAGTAGGATGCTGGGGACTGGGCATATAAAATGAATGATAACCAGATATTGTCTATGGGCCCTGCCTACTCTCCCATCCCCTTCTCTGTTCTCCTTTATATCACAAGGGCTGGAAGCTTGGGAACTAAATGTCATGTATTCAGTTGCCAGCAGGATAGTGGGTAGGGTTTAGTCTAGAATACAGAGATACACTCATGTAAGATTCTGCTAACATTAGCAGAGAGGTGGGCTTTACAAAAGGGGATTTTAATAATAGCTTCCATGTTCCCTTGAAATTCATTCCCTGAGGGCTGCAAGGATCTATGTAGGCTGGCTCTGGTTTCCTAACTGTTCCTGACCTGTGGTAGCATTAGAATCTCTCTGGCTCCTTGGATGGACCATACCATACCAGGTGGTGTCCTCTTGACTTTTGCTCCTTCAGTCCTCTCAGTGATTTTTGTAGGCAATTCACTACCCATATTAAATCTTGTTCTGTTTGAGATACCTAGAGTGATTTCTGTTTTCCTGCCTGAACCTTGACTGATACTGTTGCTTTTTTCTGAAAATTGATCTTGACTCCCAGATCTAGCTGATGCCCCTAAGAGATGCAGGTAGTAAAATGTCAGGAATTAAATTTAGAAACTCTAATTCATTAACAAAGTTTAATTTCAATAAGAGTAACAGTAACAATGAAAAGCAAAAGCCATTGTCATTTCTAAACGGCAAAGTAAATAACTCTTTACAATAAAAGAGACCTCTTTTTATGACTCTTTGCCTGCCTCAAAAGTCAACCTAAAACCACCTGGTATGGACTGATTTGTTTATTCCCCCCCCACACACACACAAAAAAATTCATATAGTGAAGTCCTAATCCTCAATATTATGGTATTTGGAGGTGGGACCTTTGGGGGGTAATTAGGTTTAGATAAGGTAATGAGGGTGAAGACCTCATGATGGGACTTATAAGAAGAGGAAGAGACCAGAGTTCACTCCGTCTCTGCCATGTAAGAATACAGCAGGAAGGTGGCCATCTGCAAACCAAGAAGAGAGCTCTCACCAGACACCGTATCTGCCAACACCTTGATCTTGGACTTCCCAGCCTCCAGAACGCTGAGAAATAAACGTTTGTTATTTCAGCCACACATTCCCACACTAAGACAACATGTAATGCTAAAGCCCATGCTCTTAACCAGGAAATTGTATCTACTACATAGCATGTACCTAGAACCCCTATCACCCACTGGGGAGATAACCTTGGGCCACATTAACACCTATGCTCAGTCTCCCGCATCAGTGCCATCACCATGGAGAGATACCATATCCTGTAACAACTCTACTTAAAATCTTGCTTCCTTGACCACAGAAGACATTAACCATGAGTTAACATAATCATTCCCATTTCTGGAAACACAGAGGTAAATGCTGAAAAAATCTACAGTTTCAAAATAAGGCTGAAGCTAAGGTGGACCCACTTGATCTTAATTGAAATAAGTATGTGGTAAGTGCAATTCCCAGCAGTCATTCTGAAAACCATGCAGCACAAGAAGATTTTGTTTCCATCTAATTTAGCAAACCTTACCTAAAAATACCCCAAGGTTCCCACTCACCCAGGAAAAAGTCCAGGGGTGGGGCCCTTCTCTAAAGAACTGGATTGAACAGAGATGTGGTCAAAGCCTCCTGTCTTGCTAGGCTCCTTCTCTAATGAGACACAAAGCAGATGGATAAAGCAGCTGGGATTAGAACAGAGTGTTCTTTGAGGCTTCAGGCTCTGTGTTTCCACAGCAACATCATACCTGGAGGGAAGCAGCCTTGCAGCCTTGTGATGAAGCCCGGCACGTCTGTCTCCATAACGACAAGATCATGGCAACTTGGCCATGACCCCTCCCTCTTCCTCCTCAGCAGTGACCACAGTAACAATGCTACACACCCTCAAGTTCCAGACAGGCAAGTGTCCACCTCTGAACTTCTTTGATGGATGTCTTAGTCAGCTTCCCCAGATGCAGACCTTGAGATGAGGATTTGTGAGCAAGTGATTTATTAGAGAAGTGCTCCCAAAGAAAACCAGGAAGAAATATCACCACTTCAGAAAACAGTTTCGTGGTTTCTTACAAAACTAAACATATTCTAACCATATGATCCAGAAATCACATTCCTTGGTATTTATCAAAAAGGAGTTGAAAACATGTCCACAAAAAAACCTGCACACAGATATTTATGGCAGCATTATTCATAATTGCCAGTATTTGAAAGCAAACAAGATATCTTTCAGTAGGTGAGTGGATAAACTGTGATACATCCAGACAATGGAATATTATTTAGTGCTAAAAAGAAATGAGCTATCAAGTCATGAAAATACATGGAGGAAATTTAAATGTATATTATAAACTAATCTGAAATAAGCCAATCTGAAAACTCTACATACTATAAGTGTCCAACTATATGACATTCTGGAAAAAGCAAAACTATGGAGACAGTAAAAAGATCAATGGTTGTCAGGAATTAAAGGGGAAGGAAGAATGAATAGGTGGAGCACATAAGATTTTTAGGGCAATAACTACTGGATATTTACCAAAAAAAATACAAAAACACTAGTTCAAAGGGATACATGCACCCCTGCATTTATTGCAGTATTATTTACAATAGCCAAAGTATGGAAGCATTATTTACAATAGCCAAAGTATGGAAGCAGCCCAAGCACCCATCAATACATGAATGGATAAAGAAGATGTGTGTGTGTGTATATATATATATACACACATATACACACACACACTGGAATAATACATATATACATATACACAATGGAATAATATATATATACATATATATATACACAATGGAATAATACTCAGCAATAAAAAGGAATAAAATCTTGCCATTTGCAACAACATGGCTGGAGCTAGAGAGTAAAATGCTAAGTGAAATAAGTCAGTCAGAAAAAGACAAATACCATACGATTTCACTCATATATGGAATTTAAGAAACAAAACAAATGAGCAAAGAAAAAAAAGAGAGAGAGATAGAGAAACCAAGAAACAGACTCTTAACTATAGGGAACTATAGGGAACAGAGGGTCACCAGAGGGGAGGGGGTGGGGGATGGGTGAAATAGGTGAAGGGGATTAAGACTACACTTATCATGATGAGCACTGAGTAATGTATAGACTTGTTGAATCACTATATTGTATACCTGAAACTAATAGATCAATGTGTGTTAACTACACTGGAATTTTTTTTAAAACTTAACAAAATATTAAATATAAAAAAATAAGTAGGGGCGCCTGGTGGCTTAGTCGGTTAGGCTCTGCCTTCGGCTCAGGTCATGATCCTGGGGTCCTGGGATCAAGCCCCGCATCAGGCTCCCTTCTCTACAGGAAGCCTGCTTCTCCCTCTCCCTCTCCCTCTGCCCCTCTCTCGTCTCTCTCTCTCTCAAATAAATAAATAAAATCTTTAAATAAACAAATAAAATAACATGAGTTTGTCAATTAAAAAAAAAAGAAAGAAAGAAAGAGCTCCCAGAGTTAGTTCTGTGACATTATGTGCTGAGTAAATGCTGGGAAGAGGAGCAGCAGTACCCCAGAGGGAAAAAAAAGAATTTTAGGGCAAAGAGACTATTCTGATTGATACTATAACTGAGGATGCATGTCATTATAAATTTTTCCAAACCCATAGAATGTACAACACATGAATGAACCCTAACGTGGGCTCTGAGTGATGATGTGTCAATGCAGCTTTATCAATTGTAACAAATGTACCACTCTTGGGGGGATGTCAATAATGGGACAGGATACGCGTATGTGAGGCAGGGAATATATGATAAATCTCTGTACCTTGTATAATATTTCTATGAACTTAAAACTGCTCTTAAAAATAAAGTCTATTTTTGGGGGCGCCTGGGTGGCTCAGTCATTAAGCGTCTGCCTTCGGCTCAGGTCTGGATCCCAGGGCCCGGCATCGGGCTCCCGCTCAGCAGGAAGCCTGCTTCTCCCTCTCCCACTCCCCCTGCCTGTGTTCCCTCTCTCGCTGTGTCTCTCTCTGTCAAATTAATAAATAAAATCTTAAAATAAATAAAGTCTATTTTTAAATAAATAAAGTCTATTTAAAAACAAAAACAGGGGGCTTGGGTGACACAGTAGGTTAAAGCTTCCCACTCTTGGTTTTGACTCAGGTCTGATCTCAGGGTCGTGGGATGGAGCCCCAAATTAGGCTCCATGCTCATCAGGGAGTCTGCTTGAGTTTCTCTCTTTCCCTCTCCCTCTGCCCCTCCTCACCGTGCTCTCTCTCTCTCACAAATAAATAAATAAATAAATCCTTACCAAAAAAAAGAAAGAAAGAAAAGAAAAGAAAAGAAACTATAACTTATAGGAAAAAAAATAGAAGAAATCCTTGGAATCTAGGATAAGGCAACAAATTTTTAGACTTAACACCAAAAGCACAATCCATAAAAGAAAAAATTGACAAATTATACTTCATCAAAGTTTAAAATTTTTGTTCTGTGAAAGACCTAGTAAAGAAGATAAAAAGATAAGCTACAAATTGGGAGAAAATATTTGAAAATCACATATCCGACAAAGGACAAGTGCCTAGGATATATAAAGAACACAGGAAACTCAAAAATAAAAAAACTATCCAGTTGGAACACGGGAAAAAGACATGAAGAGATATTTTAGCAAAGAAGATACACAAATGGCAAATAAACAAATGAAAAGATGTTCAGTATCATTAGCCAGGAGATGGAGGTAGAGCAACCTTAAGCTTGCCTCCTCCCTCAAACACAGATAGATAAATATCAAATCATTCTGAACACCCAAGAAATCGATCAAAAGTCTTAGAGAACAAAGCTGCACTCTACAGACTGGAAAAATGACCCTGCAAGGTAGGAACTGCTGAGAGTTGGTTTATGGGAGAAAAGAGGCGTGGGCGCTCCCCGGCAGAGGGAGCCCTGATCGCAGTCAGAGTATAGCCAGAGGAGGAAAGAGAAAGCATGGGGGGAAAAAAGAGTGAAAACAGGCACAGGGGACTACACAAGAAAACTATTCCCCAAAACCACTAACAGGGAAAATGAAGAAGGTTACAATACCAATTTTTTATAAACAGAGAAGCAGAGTCTGAAGTTTCAGAGGTCATGCCTGGGGAGCTAAGTGGTGCTCCAGTGGGGGGTGGGGGGGTAGAGTGGAAACCCAGCAGAGGGCAGCCTGAGGATCCCCAGACTCACACGGGGATAAAGTGGTTCCCCTGCTTGGAGTGCGTTTGGTAGAGATGATATGGCCTCTCTGCAGGCAAAGGACACTGCGACCACCATTGAGCTGTCCTACTCACCAGTATAGGAACAAGGGCTGGCTAAGAGCAGCAATCCCGGGCACCGGCTGTGTTGCAATTTACCATAAACTCCAAACCGCTGCTTGGTTGCGCAACCGTTTTTCTGAGACAAGTTGACACTGGCCACAGCTTGGAGTGCATTTAAGAGAGGTGATACCGCCTCTCCACAGGCAAAGGACCCTGTGGACACCGTTGAGCTGCCTCGCTCACCAGTGTAGGAATAAAGACACCAGCTGAGGGCAGCAAGCCCTGGCGCTAGCTGTGTGCTGTGATTTACCATAAACTTCAGCTGCGCGATCCGCAACTATCTTCTGGGACAAGCCGCCACCAGCCACAACACAGAGACACCCTCCCCCAGAAGATCAGTGTGGGTCTGTGCCTCCGGGGTCTCTGAAGTGTGGGGTTTTGAAACACAGCTGCACCTGAGATAAAACACAAGAGTGCCCTGCCATTTGGCAGGGGGACAGCTCGGACACAGAGTGAAGGCAGGGATCTGGTGGCAACCAGGGACACAGGAGATCATTGTTTGTGTGTCCGTGAGAGCTTCCTGAAGCGGGGTGGCGCACATTTCCCACTCCGAAGGCAAGAAAAGGGGTGAAGCCATTTTCTCCCCCACCAACCAGCTTGATCCACCTCAGTGAGCTAAACAGCACCACCAAGTGGAGAACAGAACCACTACACCATACCCCACCCCCCTGCGCCCTGCACGCACATCCCCACGAGGAGGATTCCACCTGAGAATCAGGGCAGCAGGCTCCTCCCCCAGAAGACCGGCACAAACCCTTTGCCCGGGCCAAGTCTACTGAGAATGCTGCAGAGCTTCAGCAATAGGGGCAACAGGCTCTAGTGTCCTTTGGATTTTTTTGTTTCTTTTGTTTTTTAGTTTTTGTTTTTGTTTGTTGGGGGGGGGAATATAGAAAGAGCAATTTTTTTAAAAGATTTTATTTACTTATTTGAAACAGAGAGAGCACGTCTGTGAGAGCACACAAGCAGGGGGAGCAGAAGAGAGAGAAGGAGAAGCAGGGTCCCTGCCAAGCAGGGAGCCTGCCACAGGGCTTGATCCCAGGACCCTAGGATCATGACCTGAGCCAAAGGCAGACGCTTAACCAATTGAGCCACCCAGACACCCCTTCAGAAAGAGCAATTTTTAATTTTTTTAATTTTATTTTTTATATTTTTTATTTTTTAATTTTTCTTTTCTTTCTTTCTACCGTTTTTCTATCAAGTTTCTCATAACAAGCAGACCAAAACACACCTAGAATCTAGCTTCCTTTATTTATTTTAATTTCTTTTTAAAATTTTTACTTTATTTTATTTTGCTTTTTTTTTCTCCTCCAAAATTTCAAGACAGAGGAATTCACCCCCAAAAGAAAGAACAAGAAGAAATGACGGTCAGAGATTTAATCAATACAGATATAAGTAAGATGTCTGAACTAGAATTTAAAACAATTATAAAGATACTAGCTGGGCTTGACAAAAGCTTAGAAGACACTAAATAATCCCTTACTGCAGAGATAAAAGAACTAAAGTTTACTCAGGCTGAAATTTATTTATTTTTATTTTTTATTATTATGTTAATCACCATACATTACATCATTAGTTTTAGATGTAGTGTTCCATGATTCATTGTTTGTGCATAACACCCAGTGCCCCATGCAGAACGTGCCCTCTTTAATACCCATCACCAGGCTAACCCATCCTCCCACCCCCCTCACCTCTAGAACCCTCAGTTTGTTTTTCAGAGTCCATCGTCTCTCATGGTTCGTCTACCCCTCCGATTTCCCCCCCTTCATTCTTCCCCTCCTGCTATCTTCTTTTTTTTTTTTCTTAACATATATTGCATTATTTGTTTCAGAGGTACAGATCTGTGATTCAACAGTCTTGCACAATTCACAGCACTCACCATAGCACATACCCTCCCCAGTGTCTATCACCCAGCCACCCCATCCCTCCCACCCCACCCCCCACTCCCGCAACCCTCAGTTTGTTTCCTGGGATTAAGATTTCCTCATATCAGTGAGATCATATGATACATGGTTTTCTCTGATTGACTTATTTCGCTCAGCATAACACCCTCCAGTTCCATCCACGTCGTTGCAAATGGCAAGATTTCATTCCTTTTGATGGCTGCATAATATTCCATTGTATATATATACCACATCTTCTTTATCCATTCATCTGTACTCAGGCTGAAATTTAAAAATGCTATTACCAAGATGCAAACCCAAATTGATGCCATAAAAATGAGGATGGACGAATCAGAGTAATGTATCTGTGGTCTAGAAGATAAAATTATGGAAAATAATGAAGCTAAAAAGAAGAGGGAAACAAAGGTAATGAACGACAAAGGTAAACTTAGGGAACCCAGTGACTTATTAAAACAGAATAACATTCATATCACAGGAGCCCCAGAAGATGAAGACAGAGAAAAGGGAGCAGAAGGTTTATTTGAGCAAATAACAGCTGAAAACTTCCCTAATCTGGGAAAGGACAGACATCAAAATCCAAGAAGCACAGAGAACTCCCATTAAATTCAACAAAAGCCAACCATCACCAAGGCATATCACAGTTAAGTTCACAAAATACACAGACAAGGAAAGAATCCTGAATGCCCCAAGGGGAAAAAAGTCCTTAACCTACAAGGGAAGACAGATCAGGTTCGCAGCAGATCTGTCCACAGAAACTTGAATATATGGCAGGATACATTCAACGTGCTGGGTATTTTCAACATGCTGAATGGGGAAAATATGCAGCCAAGAATGCTTTATACAGCAAGGCTGTCATTCAGAATAGAAGGAGAGGTAAAGAGTTTTCCAGACACAAAAACTAAAGGAGTTCAATGACCACTAAACCCGCACTGCAAGAAATATTAAGGGGGATTCTTTGGGAGGGGGAGACCAAAAGCAACAGATACTAGAAAGGACCAGAGAACATCACCAGAAACACCAACTCTACAGATAACAAAAATGACACTACATTCATATCTTTCAATAATCACTCTGAATGTAAATGGACTAAATGCTCCAATCAAGACATAGGGTATGAGAATGGATAAAAAACAAAAACAAATCCATCTATATGCTGCCTACAAGAGACTCATTTTAGACCTAAAGACACCTGCAGATTGAAAGTGAGGGGATGGAAAACCAGCTACCATGCTAATGGACATCAAAGGAAAGCCAGAGTACCCATACTTACATCAGACAAACTAGATTTTAAAACAAAGACTATAACAGGAGATGAAGAAGGGCATTATATTGTAATTAAGGGGTCTATCCATCAAAAAGATCTAACAATTGTAAATATTTATGCCCCAACTTGGGAGCACCCAAATATATAAATCAATTTATAATAAACATAAAGAAACTCATGGATAATAATACAATAATAGTAGGGGACTTTAACACCCCACTTACAGCAATGGATAGATCATCTAAGCAGAAAATCAACAAGGAAATAATGGCTTTGAATGACACACTGGACCAGATGGACTTAACAGATATATTCATAACATTTCATCCTAAAACAGCAGAATACACATTGTTTTTTAATACACACAAAAATAGAATAGATCACATACTGGGTCACAAATCAGGCCTTAACAAATACAAAAAGGTTGAGATCATACCATGCATATTATCAGACCACAATGCTATGCAACTTGAAATCAACCATAAGAAAAAATTTGGAAAGACCAAAAATACATGGAGGTTAAAGAACATCCTTCTAAAGAATGAATGGGCTAACCAGGAAACTAAAGAAGAAATAAAGAAATACATGGAAGCAAATGAAAATGAAAACATGACAGTCCAAAACCTTTCAGATACAGCAAAGACAGTCCTAAGAGGGAAATATATTTCAGTACAGGCCTACCTCAAGAAGCAAGAAAAGTCTCAAATACACAACCTACATTACACCTAAAGGAGCTAGAAAAGGAACAGCAAATAAAGCCTAAAGCCAGCAGAAAAAGGGAAATAATAAAGATTAGAGCAGAAATAAAAAATACAGAAACAAACAAACAAAAAAACAGTAGAACAGATCAACAAAACTAAGAGCTGGTTCTTCAAAAGAATTAATAAAATTGATAAACCCCTAGCCAGACTTATCAAAAAGAAAAGAGAGGCACCTGGGTGGCTCAGTTGGTTGGGCATCTGACTCTTGATTTCAGCTTGGGTCATGATTTCAAGGTCGTGGATGGGGCCCCACATGGGCCTCGGCGCTCAGTGCAGAGTCTGTTTGTCTCTCTTCTTCTCCCTCTGTCCCTCCCCCTGCTCACATGCGTGCATGTGTGCTTTCTCTCTCTCTCTCTCTCTCTCAAATAAATAAATTTAAATTTAATTTAAAAAAGAAAAGAGAAAGAACCCAAATAGGTAAAATCATGAATGAAAGAGGAGAGATCACAACCAGCACCACAGAAATACAATTATAAGAGAATGCTATGAAGAATTATATGCCAACAAACTGGGCAATCTGGAAGAAATGGACAAATTCCTAGAAACTTACAAACTACCAAAACTGAAAACTGAAACAGGAAGAAATAGAAAATTTGAACAGACCCATAATCAGCAAAGAAATCGAATCAGTAATCAAAAAACTCTGAAAAAAAACAAAAGTCCTGGATGGGGTGTCTTCCCAGGGGAATTCTACCAGACATTTAAAGAGTGAGTACCTATTCTCCTCAAACTGTTCCAAAAAATACAAATGGAAGGAAAACTTCCAAACTCATTTTACGAAGCTGACATTACCTTGATTCCAAAACCAGATGAAGACCCCACTAAAAAGGAGAATTACAGGCCAATACCCCTGATGAACATGTATGAAAAAATCTCAGTAAAATACTAGCAAATTGAATTCAACAGTACATAAAAAGTATTATCAAGTGGGATTTATTCCTGGTCTGTAGGGGTGGTTCGATATTCACAAATCAATCGATGTGATACACCACATTAATAAAAAAAAGGATAAGAACCATATGATCCTCTCAATAGTTGCAGAAAAACCATCTGACAAAATACAGCATCCGTTTTTTATAAAAACCCTCAACAAAGTAGGGATAGATAGAACATACCTCAACATCATAATGGCCATATATGAAAGACCCACAGTTAATATCATCCTCAATATGGAAAAACCGAGAGCCTTTCCCCTACAGTCAGGAACAAGACAAGGATGTCTACTCTCACCATTACTATTTAACATAGCACTAGAAGTCCTAGCCTCAGCAGTCAGACAATGAAAAGAAATAAAAGGCATCCAAATCAGCAAGGAAGAAATCAAACTTTCACTATTCACAGATGACATGATACTCTATGTAGAAAACCTGTAAGACTCCCAAAAAATTGCTAGAACTCATACATGAATTCAGCAAAATTGCAGGATATAAAATCAACATACAGAAATCTGTTCATGTCTATACACCAATAACGAAGCAGCAGAAAAAGAAATCAAGGAATCAATCCCATTTGCAATTGCACCAAAAACAATTAAGATACCTACGAATAAACCAAACTAAAGAGGTATAAGATCTATATTCTGAAAACTATAGAACACTTATGAAAGAAATTGAACATGACACAAAGAAATGGAAAAGCATCCCATGCTCATGAATTGGAAGAACAAATATTGTTAAATGTCTATACTACCCAAAGCAATCTACACATTTAATGCAATCCCTATCAAAATACCACCAGCAGGGCATCTGGGTAGCTCAGTCAGTTAAGCGTCTGCCTTCAGCTCAGGTCATGATCTCAGGATCCTGGGACCGAGGCCCATGTTCGGCAACCTGCTCAGCGGGAAGTCTGTTTCTCCCTCTGCCTCTGCCCCTCCCCCCCCAACTCGTGCTCTCACTCTCACTCTCTCTCTCCCCCAAATAAATAAATAAAATCTAACAACAACAACAACAAAAATACCACCAGCATTTTTCAAGAGCCAGAACAAACAATCCTAAAATTTGTATGAAACTACAAAAGACTCCAAATAGCCAAAGCAATCTTGAAAAAGAAAAAACTGGAGGCATCACAATTCCAGATTTCAAGCTGTATTACAAAGCTGTAGTCATCAAGACAGCATGGTACTGGCACAAAAATAGACACATAGATCAATGGAACAAAATAGAGAACCCAGAAATGGACCCACAACTACATGGTCAACTAATCTTCAACAAAGCAGGAAAGAATATCCAATAGGAAAAAAGACAGACTCTTCCACAAATGGTGTTGGGAAAACTGGACAGCAACACACAGAAAAATGAAACTGGACCACTTTCTTACACCATATACAAAAATAAGTTCAAAATGGATGAAAGACCTAAATGTGAGACAGGAAATCACTAAAATCCTAGAGGAGAACACAGGCAGCAACCTCTTTGATCTTGGCCACAGCAACCTCTTACTAGACACGTCGCTGGAGGCAAGGGAAACAAAATGAATAGTTCAAAAATGAACTATTGAGACTTCATCAAGATAAAAAGCATCTGCACAGTGAAGGAAACAATCAACAAAACTAAAAGGCAACCTATGGAATGGGAGAAGACATTTTCAAATGAAATATCTGATAAAGGGTTAGTATCCAAAATCTATAAAGAACTTATCAAACTCAACACTCAAAAAACAAATAATCCAGTTAAGAAATAGGCAGAAGACATGAATAGACATTTTCCAAAGAAGACATCCAGATGGCTAACAGACACATGAAAAGATGCTTAACATCACTCACCACCATGAGATATCTCCTCACACCTGTCAGAATAGCTAAAATTAACAACATAAGAAATAACAGGGGTTGGCAAGGATGCAGAGAAAGGGGACCCTCTTGCACGGTTGGTGGGAATGCAAACTGGTGCAGCCACTCTGGAGAACAGTATGGAGGTTCCTCAAAAAGTTAAAAATAGAACTACCCTACAATCCAGCAATTGCATTAGTAGGTATTTACCCAAAGGATTCAAAAATACAGATTCAAAGGGGTACATGCACCCCAATATTTTTTAGCAGCATTATCAACAATAGCCAAACTATGGAGAGAGCCCAAATGTCCATTGACTGATCAATGGATAAAGATGTGGTGTGTGTGTGTGTGTGTGTGTGTGTGTGTACACACACACACACACACACACACACACACACACACACAGTGGAATATTACTCAGCCATCAAAAAGAATGAAATCTTGCCATTTGCAATGACATGGATAGAGCTAGAGTATATTATGCTAAGTGAAATAAGTCAGTCAGAGAAAGACAAATACCATATGCACTCACTCTTATGTGGAATTTAAGAAAGAAAACAGATGAACATAAGAGAAGGGGGAAAGGAGAGAGGGAAACAAACTATAAGAGACTCTTAACAATAGAGACCAAAGTGAGGGTTGATGGAGGGAGGTGGGTGGGGGATGGGCTACATGGGTGATCGGTATTAAGGAGAGCATTGTTGTGATGAGCACTGGCTGTTGTATGTAAGTGATGAATCATTGAATTCTCCTCCAGAAGCCAATATTGCACTGTATGTTAACTAATTAAAATTTAAGTAAAAAAACATATCATTAGCCATTAAGAAAATGCAAACTGAAACCACAATCAGATATCCTTATGTACTTATCAAAAAGAGTAAAATTAAAAATAGTGAAAACATGAAATAAAATAGCAAGAATAAATTCTAAATAACAGTAATTATAACAGGTAATTAAACTCTTGGTTTGGATGAAGAAAACAAAGCAAAACAAAAAATCCAATAACTGTTGCTTAGAAGAGCTACCCTTAAAATTATGTGGAATGATTGAAAATAAGGTGATTATATACAACCTTTTTTATGCACACGGATGATAGATAGATGATAAAGAATAAGATAAAATTCGCTTGTCAAGTTGAACATTTGCATAGCCTATGCTTGAGCAATTCCAATCGTAAGTGTATGCCCAAAAGAAACTCTTGCCCCTGAGCACTAGGAGAGGTTCAGGAATGTTCACGGCGGCACTGTTTGTAATAGCGAAAAAGTTAAAATCCTTTGATAGCATATGTTCGAATCATGAAATACTTTATAGAGGTAAACATGAACGAACTGCAATCCCACAGAACATGGATGAATACAAGGAGCATAATGTTAAGCGATAAAAGCAAGTCCATAAAGACTTACACACGGCACGGACACTCTTTAGAAGTTTAAAACCAGCTAATGAAAAACAATGTGTTGTTTACATATAATTGATACCTATATGTATGTGTGTGGGTATTTATGATAAAACAATTTTTTAAAGCAAGGCAATGATAAACACAAAATATAGGATAGCTCTTACCTTTGGGAAAAACAGGCAAATGGGTGGAGGAGCAGTGAACAGAAGCACATAGGCAGATAAATTGTTACTGTTTGAGTTCTTGAGGCAGGTGGTGAGTTAAAAAATACTTTTTTAAATCTATCTTCCTAAAGGGGTGAAAAAAGACAAACTAATTAGATATAAACCAGAAGAAGTCAGTATAGCAATCTTAAAACTAGACTAAGAAAGGATATATAAAATGAAAAACATCATATGGGATAAGGAGGGGTATGACATATTGGCACTAGGAACAAGAGATGAAGATGTAATGATCATGAACATATATATATATATACTTAATAACATAGGCTTTAAAATATATGAATAACTGACAGAACAATGAAATAAATTAATCTTCTACTTGGAAATTTTTAAGTTACCATTTTCAGAAACTGATAAGTAGAAAAAGAAAGAGCAAAAGGGTAGCACATTTAATTCCCAAACTCAAACTGAAAAGCATGTTACTAAAAATACATGCAAAATGTATATAACCCATTCCAAACTGAGTTTGGGGCTTTTCAGAGCTGCCTCTTTTTCTTTTCATACATTTTAACATTTAGCCTTGAAAGCCTAGAGACTCTTCTAACTCTGGTGACAAAGTCTTTGCAAGATAAGAAGCAAATATCGCCACTTCCCCCTGAAGCTGCCAGAAAAGCACAGAATATTCTGCATCAGAAAACTGACCTGACAACTTTAAATCTAACAAAGATTTGTAAGACATCCAGATTTCAGAAACCGTTGTTATATCCTGGGGAAATAGTTGCTCATCACTAAGAGGCTTACAATGCTGATTGGCTGTTTTACAATGTGTTGCCCTGGTGATAATATTTAATATGGCATCTTAAAGATACACTTGTTGACTTTCTTTGTTAAGCCAGAAAGAGATCATTGGCACTTAAAATGCCTAGAGAAAACAAGTAAAATGGCTTTTAGATTTCCATTTTAGAGTTTGATTGAAAGTCTTGTCTTATTTAAATAAATGAATAACACTTGGGTTAAACAGAAAATCATGAGGGAAATTATAAGCTATTTGAACTGAATGACAATGAAAGTACTGTATATTAAAATCTGTGAGATGCACTTAAATAATATGTAGAGGGAAATTTGTATCTTTGAATATACTGAAAGAAGATTAAAAACAAATTAACTATTTCCCTTCTCCCTCTTCCTTTCCTGAACAATTCAATCCTAAATGTATCAGATGAGCCCACTTCTAAGATAGGTAGGCATCCACGCCCTCCGAATGGGGAGACGGTAAACCAGGGCAGCCAAGAGCTTAGAGTAGAAATGTAAGAAGGGCGTCCACACACGGGAGTGGCCCCAACCTATCCATGCTGGGTAAGAGGTGACCTCCACCCAATGTCACAGGGAGTCAAGAGCCCTAGCAAGTGGGCAAGTCATCCCTGTGGAAGGGACAGCTGGCATGGGAGTTTGAAAGAATGGGCACAGGGGCGCCTGGGTGGCTCAGTCGTTAAGCATCTGCCTTCGGCTCAGGTCATGATCCCAGGGTCCTAGGATCGAGTCCTGCATCGGGCTCCCCGCTCAGTGGGAAGCCTGCTTCTCCCTCTGCTTCTGTTCTTCCCCCCTGCTCATGCTCACACTCTCTCTCTCTCTCTCCTCTATCTCACGCTGTCTCCCTCTCTCAAATAAATAAATACAATCTTTAAGAAAAAAAAGAAAGAAAGAAAGGAAGAAAGAAAGAAAGGGTACAGTGAGGGCCACACAGGGGAGGGGATGGTGGCAGGGATGAGAAATTGACTGTATACAGGGGATTAATCAAATAAGTAAATAAAGGGTGTCCCAAAAGTCTTCATGCAATTTTAAGCTTTAATAATTTCAGAACCATAAATTCTACAAACATAACAAATTAATTTGAATATTGAGTATTAAAATTTCTTCTATACTTATTTTGATTTGCATACTTTGAGTGATAAATACTTAATTTAAAATAAATTTTGTTTCAGTCTCTCCGAAGATGGCAAATGTTGACTGAAACAGGATAAAATTTAAAATGTATTATTCAAAATTCACAAAAATAAACAAGTGTAAAATTAATTTAAATAATTAAACTTTCAAATGATGATGGGAAGGGGAAAAAAAACCTAGATTGTACCTGTTAGGTTGGATTGGGAATGAAGATATTGGTGCAAAGTCATGGTTTTCAATTTATAAGTTCAGAAATTAATAGACGTGTGTGAGTCTGTGGGAGAGAGAGAGAGAAAGCGAGCAAGAGCAGGAAATACAAATATCCCCCAAAGTGTCCATTAACTGGGCAAGAAGCAGCGATACCCCCAAAATCAATGGGCACACCTAGCATTCAGATAATACCATTCTCCAGCAGAAGGAACCAGATCTTTTTGGAGCAATGGCTAATTCAGGCTGGGACAAGGTAAATACAAAGTTGACCCTAGATCATACTGTTGTGCCAGAGGGTAAGTAAGGATTCAAAGAATGATGGCAACGTGTTGAAAGAACACATAAGCTATCTTCAGAGGGCTTCCACTGACCAACTGGCACATTTGGACGTTGAAATAACTAATGATAGGGAAAATTATATCTCACTTAATAAATAGGCAACATGACTCCATACTGATGTAAACAAATAAGTAAATTGAAAGTTTGAGGGGAAATGAACTGTTTGCATAGCTTCAAAGTATCTCCCAAAAATATTTATCAAATAAAATGGGAGAAAGAATAACTTCACAGTGAACAAGTGGGGCAGACAACACATTAATCACACAATCAAAGTTTACAAAATTAGTAACAGGACAAGTATGAGACATGTGCCACCAGGCAGGACCCAAAAGAGAACACAACACCAATTCAGTGCTGTTCCCACCAAAGGTGCATAACCTGAATGTAATCATGAAGAAACATCAGACAAATCCAAACTGAAGGACGGTCTACAAAAACAAACAAAACAAAACAAAAAACCTGGCCTGTAATCTTCAAAAGTACCAAGAATATGAAAGTCAAGGAAAAACTAAAGAACCGTTCAAGACTATAGTTGACCCTTGAACAGCACAGATTTAAACTGTGCTGGCCCATTTATACATGGATTTTTTTTTTCAATAAATACAGTATAGTCCTATAAATGTATTTCCCTTATGATTTGCTCAGTAACATTTTCTTTTCTCTAGTTTATTGTAAGAATACAGTATATAATACACATGACATAGAAAATACGCCCTAGTAACTGTTTATGTTATCGGTAAGGCTACCAGTTAACAGTAGGCTATTAGGAGTTAAGTTTGGGGGAAGTCCAAAGCTGTACATGGATTTTCAACTGCACAGGGGTCAGCATGCCTAACCCCTGCATTGTTTAAGGGTCAACTGCCAAGAGACATGACCATTGAATGCCGCACACACAGGACCTTTTATTATAACAGAACATTATTGGGGGGCATCTGGAGGGCACAGTCAGCTAAGCGGCTGACTCTTGGTTTCAGCTCAGGTCATGATCTCAGGGTCGAGAGAGCAAGCCCTTTGTCCGGCTCCACACTCAGCTCGGAGTCTGCTTAAGATCTCTCTCTCCCTCTCCCTCTGCCCCTCCCCACTTCTCTCTCTCTCTCTCTCTCTCAAATAAATACATCTTTAAAAATAAATAAATAAACAAACAAATAAATAAAAGAACATTATTGGGACAGTTTGTGAAACTTGAAAGGAGTCTGAATTGAATGGTAGTAGTATAGCAATGCTATTTTCATGAATTTGATAGCTGTGTTGTGTGTATGTTGGAGAATTTCCTTATTTCTTGGAAATAAATCATATGTAAGACTATTTATTTCCCTGGATCTCTGTCCGCAAAGAGGTGTTATTGACTTCACTTTTCTTTTCTTTTCTTTTCTTTCTTTCTTTTTTTTTTTTTTTTGCAGTATGATAGATACTAAGTGATATTTCACTGTTACTTTAATTTGCATTTCCTGATTGCTTGTGAGTTCAACCGTCTTTCATTAAGATCATTGCCATTTGAGAAAAAAAATACACACACACATATACAATATAAATTTTGGATTTCCAGTCCTACTTGAGATATTTTCCATCCCTAGATTGTAGATTATTTTCCTGCAATTCTCTTTCGCAGATTTTTCATTGTGGTTTCTTTTCTTCATTTACATTATTAAACAATCTTAAAATTACATTTGTATATGGTATCATACAGGCGCCAAGTATAACTTCTAGATTTTTTATAGATTTTGTATTTATTAAATAATTCTAACTTCTCCCAACATAGTAAAATACCAGTTTCATGCATTTTAAATTCTTTTATATGCTAAGATCTATTTCTGTACTCCCTTTTGACCCATGTGTCTATTTCTTTATTCCTATGCCACTGCCATATTGTTTTGACTTGAATGGCTTTGCAGTGTATTCTAATAACCGATAAGAAAGTCCCTCCTTTGCTAGTTTATGTTGTCAAACTTTTCTTGACTATTATTAGGCATCTATTCTTATTCTTAAACTTTAAAATAATTTTACCCCATCCCAAAGAGATTTTTTTTTTAAATGCCCTGTTGGTGTTCTGATCTAAATTTCATCAAATTTATATTAATTTAGGGGAAACTAACATTTTTATTATATTGTCCTCTCATTTAAAAACATTTTCTCACCATTTGTTCAAATCTTGTTTTATGTCATACAATAAGATTTGGTGGTATTCTTCATATAGTTCTGTGCTTTTCTTCTAAAACTTATTTCTGGGACACCTGGGTGGCCCAGTTGGTTAAGCATCTGCTGTCAGCTCAGGTCATGATCCCAGGGTCCTGGGATCGAGCCCCTAGTTGGGATCCCTGCTCAGTGGGGAGCCTGCTTCTCCTTCTCTCTCTGCCCCTCCCCCTCTTGTGCTCTCTCTCTCTCTCTCTCTCTCTCTCTCCCCCTCTCCCTCTCTCTCTCTCTCTCCCCCAAATAAATAAATAAAAATCTTTTAAAGAATAAATAAATAAAATGTATTTCTAAGTACTGTACTTTATAATGCTTGTCACTTACATAAATACTATTTTTACTCAGTGCTTATTATTAAAATAGAGGAAATGACTGATTCTTGCACAAGAATCTTGTAGCAGCAATCACCTAACCAAATTTTCTTATTAATTCTTGTGCATTTTTATTTACTGGTATCTTGGGTTTTCTAATACTGCCCAGTCAGTGTTAAATAGTAATGGTGATAATAGACATTCCTGATTAGTTCCCAATTTGAGGATTTTAAATAATATTTACGGTCAGGTTTTGGTACCCAGTTTTTAATTAATTCTGTAGTAGAACTGGAAATAACCAGCCACACTGGCGATTCATGTGTAAACAAAGACAGGCCTCCAGGGGAGAGTCAGTTATCAGGTTAAGTTGCCTTCATCCCCTTGACCTTTCTATGGTCAGGTAAACAACCGATCTCGAAACATCTCATATCACAGGAATTAGGAGAATGTCATGAGCATTTTGTAACATAAAGGAGTTTGGTGATTAACTTAAAAAGGAAAACTTGTGTGGCTAGCTAGTTCTCTGAAAATTTATGGGTTAACTGGCCAGTTGTTTGCAGTCAGCTGGTTAGCAATTTGGAATATTTATATGTTATCATACAGGTAAGAAAGCTTAATTTTTAAAATAATGGGACAAATAATGGTTGTCACCTAAAATGTACCAACCCAAATAATTCCCTTCTGCTCCTATTTTAGTTATAGCTTAATTGGGAATGGATGTGAACTTTTATCAAATATTCTTCCATATCTATGGAAATGATCATATGATTTGCTGGTAGAATAAAGTATATTGCTACATTTCTTATTATTGATTATCCTTAAATTTCTAAAATAAAAATACTTGATCAAATTTATTATTCTTTTGATTCATTGCCAGATTATTTCTGCTAATACTTTATAATTTTTGCATCTATATTCATAAATGAGATTTGTCTATATCTTCCCCCTATCTTTCTCAGGTGTCAGTATTAAAGTTATGATAATCTCATAAAATCATTTGGAGACATATTTGTCTTTTTCATGGCCTGGACTCATTTGAAAAACAATAGAATTATTCCTTTTTTAAAGATTAGATGATAGTTCTGAACCCATCTGTTCCCGACTGTTTTGAATAGATCTGCCATCACCTTTCCATTCTCATCAGTAGTAGTTTTCCATGTGTTCTCCGTTCAATCTTGATTATTTATATTTTCCTGGAAAATAAACATTCCCTAGAACTTTTCAAATTTCTTATAATGAAATTGCACCATCATGAGTTAAAATGAGAATAAGCCTCAGAAATGAGAGTCAAATAAAATGAAATGGATACTAGCCCTTTATCTGATATGTCATTTGCAAACATAACATAAAAAAAAATTTTTTTTTAATGAAATGGGAAACTAAGTAAAATGAGAGTTAGCCTCAGAAAACCAGCAGCGCCTCTCAGCTGCTTCTCTCCATCATCCATCCGAGTTCCCACATGGCCTCAGTTTGCTGCCCTAGACTGGGAGGGGGGAATGGGGAGGACATAAGCAAATTTCCACCAACCTCCTACTGGCCATGGGATCCTCTCAGGATCCCCATTCAAGCCGCTCTAATCTCGTCCCTGGACAGCAACAGCCTCTTCGCTGGTCCCCCTGTGTCTTGCCCTACTATGGTTTATCCTCCACACAACTATGAGAATATTCTTCAAAAGTATAAATTAGATGAACTCTCTTACTTGGAACTTTCCAAAGTCTCCCACTGAACCAGAAAAAATATCTGCGTTTCTGGCCACCGCATTCAAAGCCCTCCGTGAACTGGCCACCCTTGAAACTCTCCGACACGTGTCACTCTGCTTGTACCCCCCCCACCATGCTCCAACCACTCCGCCCTTTCTCTCTCTCTCAGAAGATGCCAGACTTGCTTCTGTCTCTTGCCCTTTGCATCTGCCATTGCTCCTGCTTGCAATGCGTTTCCTCCTTCCTGTTTTTCAGTTCTCACCTCAAATGTCCCCACCTCAGAAAGACCAGATCTGACCACACAGCTAGAACCCCAGGCACTGTCCTTCCTAACACTGTTTTATCTTTATAACACTTATCACTACCTACTTCTGTGTTTATTATCTATCTTTCCCCATAGAATCTAAACCTCTTAAAAATAGAGACCGCCTCTGACTGCTATGTTCTTAGTGCCCAGTTCTTATTACCCATAATAAATACCTGATAAATACGTGTGATCAATTACCTGTTACTTTCTAGACAAAATTCAAACTTGTACCAATCAAGTGCTCCATCATCTGGCCTGGTTCCATGTCTTCAGGCTCACACTTCCCTACCTCCTGCCAGGATGCAACTGGGAGCAAGTGTGAAGTAGTGCTGGTCTGATAAACCTTAAAGAGTAACCCTAAGGATATGAATGGCTGGTATCAAATCTTTACCACAATCCAAATATAGGGAGGGAAGGAA
Organism: Halichoerus grypus; assembly: GCF_964656455.1. Classification (NCBI taxonomy): domain Eukaryota; kingdom Metazoa; phylum Chordata; class Mammalia; order Carnivora; family Phocidae; genus Halichoerus; species Halichoerus grypus. The sequence continues at coordinate 59,697,833 of NC_135714.1, forward strand.
GGAAGGAAGGAAGGAAGAAAGGAAGGAAGGAAGGCAGGCAGGCATGTGGGGGGGGGGGGTGAAGGATAAAAGATAATCAAAATAAAGAGTTTGCTTCTTTAGAGGAGGATTCAAATAAAGAAAATTAGAATAAAGGACAGGAAAGTTTCTATTGCATGTTGAAAATTATAATACAAGATAGAAGACATTACAGGTATTAAAGGTACGAGCAAGAAAAGTGTTCTAAGACACTGCTAATTTGCTATGGAAATTTTACATATACATTTTAGTTTTCCAATTACATAATTGGTTTTTCCCAAAGACGAACTACCTGTAGTCCGTCCTTCCTCCCTTCCTTCCTCCCTCCCTCCCTTCCTTCCTCCCTCCCTCCCTTCCTTCCTCCCTCCCTCCCTTCCTCCCTCCCTCCCTCCCTTCCTCCCTCCCTCCCTCCCTTCCTCCCTCCCTCCCTCCCTTCCTCCCTCCCTCCCTCCCTTCCTCCCTCCCTCCCTCCCTTCCTTCCTTCCTTTATTTTTCTAGAGTCTCCAAAGCCTTGAGTACAGCATTGTCTGTGCAGCAGAAAATCAACCAATGCTTACTGAGCAACTAAAGGAATGGATGAGTCCAGGGTTCATGGGGTTGGAAGTGGGTAGTGGATGGCACTAACGTTGATGCCTCCTTCTGCAAAGTCAAAATATGCGCATGGAGGTAGCCCAAGAACCCATCCAAGGCCAGAGTCGGAATCAAGAATCACACTTCAGCCACGAGGAAAAGGCATTGGAAAATCTTTCCTGACGAGATCAGTGTGACACCACAAGTGTACCCATCAATGTAGAGAAAATACCTGGCCCTCTGATTGGAGCCACGACATGCTTTCAGCACAGAAAGATAATGTGCAAGCACCAGAGCAGAAAACACTTAACATAATGATGAGCTGAGACTCACAATTATCTCCCTTTCTTGCCACTCCTCTGCGAGCAGGAAAATGGCTGCCAGGGTCAGCCGTAAGCGTAAGGTGGCATTGAACAGCAGCTGGAGGGAACCTGCCTATTTCAACAGCTTCCACGGGAGTGCATTCCTGGAGCATCTGACAGGTGATGCTAAGTGTCTAGGAACAGCAGCCGGAGGAGGTGAGGAGGACAGCCCGCCCATCCATTCTGTCCTGATCTGCTTGAGCATCTGAGCAGCACTTTCCTTGGGGCAAGTCAACAGCACTTGTCTCTCCGTAAATGAAAGGCAAGTGTGGATGTTTAAAAAGCAAAAGCATTTTCTCAATTTAAAAGTGAGGGGAGGAGAGGGAAGATAAAATTCTTGCTTTAAAAATAGGGAGAAAATCATTCTGTGATCAACTATGTGTGTTCAACCAAAAGGGTTTCACCTGAGTGAAATGGTCCTGTCCCCAAACGCCTAACACCTTTCACTTTCCTGAGGTCACCCGCCTTCGGGGAACGGGAGGATGGAGGTGCGGGTGCTAACTGGTACGAGGTAGGCTATGAGATGGAATCATGCAAGCTCCAAGACAGCAGTGATGTTACCCACACTGAATTCCTTGTCAAATAGTCAACTCAATGCGTAGCAACTAGCAGTTTTTCAATGCGATAATGAAAAGAAGAGAGGACATCTGAGCACAGCTATAGCATATTAAGGGTATGGTGTCTTGACAATATTTTTTCAGTCATATATACACACTGGAATGTGATGTCAATTATTTCTCGCTGAGTGGTTACAAGTCACAAAACTTTAAATGCTATGGTCCAGAAGGACAAAGATGGTTAAATCACCCCAAGTGACTGCAAACTCCCATTCCAAAAAATACTGGGGTTTCCTCTGAAAGCCTAGAAACTTCTTTTCTACAAAAGTAATTGTCCTTTACACAACAAATAAACATTCACAATGGGTCCTGTCCATAGGGAATTGTTCAGGCCGAAAACATTTTAAAGCACTTTTAGAAAACATTAAAAAAAAAACAAAAAAAACACGTTTGAAAGTTTCCCAGTCTATCCCTGGGGCTCCTACATGTGTCCTGGAGGAAATCAAAGCATGTCCACACTCCCCAGAATACCCTCTTTGGGTTGGCTGTTGGGATCTGTAGGCTACATATGCATCTCAGTTAATAAGTATTTATGCAAAAAGCAGAACTTGAGGAAGGGTGAGAAACCACATGAACCATAGCATGGCCTGGGGAGTGTTCTGCCCTGCTATGGGAGTGATCCCAAGGTAACAAAGACCATAGATTAAAAATATTAAGTGCAAAAACATCTGCAATTATAGCTGAAGGTTTCTCTCTCTGCTCACTAATGCAGCAAGAGGTTCACTACTGAAAAAAGCTGGCCTTTTCATCCATGACAATTGTGTCCCCTTCTTGCTTCACCAAAATGAATGGGGTGAGAATACCTCAAGATCTTATGAATTCAAATGGCTTAGACTCAGAATTTTCCCTTTTGCCAACAGGTACTCTCGTTGTGTCAGGGTTTCTCGCTCTTTCCCTCCCACCCTTCCTACTTTTTGAAATGAACAGGTGAACACACATAATTTACTAAGTATCAGACAGCATTCCAACCACTTTGTGAATATTAATTCATTGAATCCTCGCCACATCCCTAATGGAGTAGGTGCTCTGTGCCTCCATTTTATAGATGAGAAAACTGAGGTCTGAAGAAGTTACGTGGCTTTCCCAGGATTACACAGAAAATACATAGATTGCTTCCAGAGGCCAGGCTATTAACCAGGCCAGTCTGACTCTCTTGGCTATGACTTGCTAATAATTGTGCCAGAACCAAAGGTCTTTCTATAAAAAATGCATTGTTAATGTTTATTATGGAAAATATCAAATATATAGAAAAGTAAGTAGTATAATGAACCCACTTGTACCCATATCTCAGCTTCAACAATTATCAAATCATTTCCAATCTTGTTTCATCTAGAACCCTAGCTCCCAATAATAGATTATTTTGAAGCAAATTCCAGGCATCATATCATTCCATCTAAGTGGAATGATTTCTTGAGTGCAGTGCTAGCCGATCTTTTTTAATAATAGCTTTATTGAGATATAACTTACATACCATAAAATTTACTCATTTTAAGTATACAATTCAATGGTTTTTAGTATATTCACAGCATTGCACGATTATTACCACAACCAATTCTAGAGCACTTTCATCACTCCAAAAAGAAGCCCCATACCCATTAGCAGTCACTGCTCAACCTCTGCCTTCCCTCCCCCAGGCCCTGGTAGCCATCAATCTCTACGGATTTGTCTGTTCTGGATATTTCATATAAATGGAATCACACAATATGTGGTCCTCTGTGACTGGCTTCTTTCACCTAGCATAATGTTTTTAAGGTCCATCCATGTTGTAGCATATATTAGTACTCCATTCCTTTTTATGGCTGTATAACATTCCATTCTAGAGCTCTACCATATTTTATCCATCCATCAGTTGATAGACATTTAAGATGTTTTCACTTTTTGGCTAATGTAAAAATGATGCTGTGAACATTCACGTTCAAATTTTTATGTGGATATATGTTTCCATTTCTCTTGGGTATATACCTAAGAGTGGAATTGCTGTTTAATATAGTAACTCTATCCTCAATCTTTTTAGGAATTGCAACATGGTTCTCCAAAGTGACACCATACATATTCCCACCAGCAGTGTATGAGTATTCTAATTTCTTCACATGCTTACCAACACTTGTTATCATCTGTCTTTTGATCATAGCCATTCTAGTGGGTGTGAAGTAGTATCACATTGTGGTTTTGATTCTCATGTCCCTGATAACTGATGATGTTGCAAATCTTGTTCATGTGGCTAGCAGATTTAAACCTGCAGTTTCTCTCACTTGAGGATTCTCTCTGGAACACCTCTTTCAATTCTAAAATGTTTGCTCTCTATTCTTTTACCAATGAAATGTTTATCTGCTTTGGTGTCCTACTTTCTGCCTTTTTCACCCCAGTTCCCCATACTTCCAACTATTCCAAATATAGTATCTAGCCAGAGACCCCCACAAATAACTACTTTTTCTAAGTAGCTGTTGCATGTTTTATAGTCTTTGCAGAATCTATCACAGTCTGAAATAATCTTGTTTACCTGTTTATTGTCTGTCTTCCTATACACACACTAAAATATAAGCCCCATGAGGGAAGAGACCCTGTCTATTTTTTTACCACTATATTCCCAGTGCCTGGAAAAAAGTCATAGCAGAAATTCAATAAATATTTGGTAATTGAATGAACAGTTCCTAGATTGTAGAGTTCTTACTTGATTTTGTTATGCTACATTATATGTACATTGGTGAACTAACCTTTCATAGCTTTTTAAAATAAGGCATATTTCCTAAGGATGGTCTCCGAAATACAAAAGAGTGAAGTATGTCACACTTCATCACAGCACATTTACAAATGAAAAGCTATCGGTAACACTCTAAATACTTAACATCTGTAATTGAAATATTATGCAAGACAGCTAAGTGGTGTTTACATAGAGATTGTAGTATTATAGGGATGTGTTTGCTCTACTATATGAAAAAGAGCAAGACACAAATATGTGTGTGTTACATTATGATCACAAATGGGGTTTTTTAAATGCTTAAAGAAGAGATTGCGAGAAGGGGCCTCTGGGTGGCTCAGTCGTTAAGCATCTGCCTTCAGCTCAGGTCATGATACCAGGGTCCTGGGATTGAGCCCTGCATTGGGCCCTGTGCTCTGCGGGAGGTCTGCTTCTCCCTCTCCCACTTCCCCTGCTTGTGTTCCTCTCTTGATGTCTCTCTGTCAAATAAATAAATAAAATCTTAAAAAAAAAAAAAGAAGAGATTGTGAGGCAATAAACTAAAATATTTACAGGGTTGTCTTTGGGTGGTACAATTAAGAGTCACTGTTTTTCTCAATAATCCTAAAATTTGTATGGAACCAGAAAAGACCCCGAATAGCCAGAGGAATGTTGAAAAAGAAAAGCAAAGCTGGTGGCATCACAATTCCGGACTTCCAGCTCTATTACAAAGCTGTCATCATCAAGACAGTATGGGACTGGCACAAAAACAGACCCATAGATCAGTGGGACAGAATAGAGAGCCCAGAAATGGACCTCAACTCTATGGTCAACTAATCTTCGACAAAGCAGGAAAGAATGTCCAATGGAAAAAAGACAGTCTCTTCAACAAATGGTGTTGGGAAAATTGGACAGCCACATGCAGAAGAATGAAACTGGACCATTTCCTTACACCACACACAAAAATAGACTCAAAATGGATGAAAGACCTAAATGTGAGACAAAAATCCATCAAAATCCTAGAGGAGAACACAGGCAGCAACATCTTTGACCTCAGCCACAGCAACTTCTTCCTAGAAACATCACCAAAGGCAAGGGACAAGAGCAAAAATGAACTATTGGGACTTCATCAAGATAAAATTTTGCTTTTGCACAGCAAAGGCAACAGTCAACAAAACCAAAAAACAACTGACAGAATGGGAGAAGATATTTGCAAATGACATATCAGATAAAGGGCTAGTATCCAAAATCTATAAAGAACTTATTAAACTCAACACCCAAAGAACAAATAATCCAATCAAGAAATGGGCAGAAGACATGAACAGACATTTCTGCAAAGAAGACATCCAAATGGCCAACAGAATCATGAAAAAGTGCTCAACATCACTTGGCATCAGGGAAATCCAAATAAAAACCTCAATGAGATACCACTTCACACCAGTCAGAACAGCTAAAATTAACAAGTCAGGAAACGACAGATGTTGGTGAGGATGTGGAGAAAGGGCAACCCTCCTACACTGTTGGTGGGAATGCAAGCTGGTGCAGCCACTCTGGAAAACAGTATGGAGCTTCCTCAAAGAGTTGAAAATAGAGCTACCGTGCGACCCAGCGATTGCACTACTGGGTATTTACCCCAAAGATACAAATGTAGTGATCCAAAGGGGTATGTTCACCCCAATGTTTATAGCAGCAATGTCCACAAGAGCCAAACTATGGAAAGAGCCAAGATGCCCACCAACAGATGAATGGATAAAGAAGATGTGGTATATATATACAATGGAATATTATGCAGCCATCAAAAGGAATGAAATCTTGCCATTTGCAAACATGGATGGAACTAGAGGGTATTACGCTAAGCAAAAGAAGCCAATCAGAGAAAGACAAGTATCATGTGATCTCACTGATATGAGGAATTCTTAATCTCAGGAAACAAACTGAGGGTTGCTGGAGAGGTGGGGGTGGGAGGGATGGGGTGGCTGGGTGATAGACATTGGGGAAGGTATGTGCTATGGTGAGTGCTAATGAAGGGGGGGTAATCGGAGGGGGAGACGAACCATGAGAGACTATGGACTCTGAGAAACAAACTGAGGGTTCTAGAGGGGAGGGGAGTGGGGGGATGGGTTAGCCTGGTGATGGGTATTAAAGAGGGCACGTATTGAATGGAGCACTGGGTGTTATATGCAAACAATGAATCATGGAACACTACATAAAAAATAAATAAATAAATAAAGAGTCACTGTTTTTTTCTCTTCTTTCTACTTTTCCATATTTCCTATCATGAACATGTGTTAACTCTAATGATAAGAAACAAAACTAACTTTATTAAGAAAAACTAACTATAATTTGCATAGTACTCTCACCATAACTTAGAAATAGGTATTTTTACTGATCTTTATATAATTCTGAAGCAATAATTTATAAAATAAAAGCATCAGACCACAATTATTATTTACATTACCAAGTTGATTAGAGTAGTTTTCTCTTTATAGTAATGTTCCTGCAATAAACAAAAGATGAATAATAGAATAATCTTCAGCCCCTAATAAAGTAATGGCTCTAAGACAATGCCTCAATGGCTACCAGTCATTATGTGTCCCCTAATGGAAGAAAACAATGTAAGCTACAAGTACTCTTGACAAGAGTTTATGTTAAAACTGATCAATTTTATAGATCACGTTATCTGTTTGCAGGAAATACAGGGACTAGAAGAACATGACAAATGATACTACAGGGATGCAAGCAGCAAAATCCAGAATGTGAAGAACTTATAGGACAAACAACACATTTTCTTTAATAAATAAATTACAAAGGAATAAAATGAGGCAACTCTCTGGGGCGGAGCAAGATGGCGGAGGAGTAGGAGACCTGGATTTCGTCTCCTCTCAGGAATTCAGCTGGATAGGGATCAAACCATTCTGAACACCTACAAACTCAACAGGAGATCGAAGAAAAGAATAGCAACAACTCTCTGAACAGAAAAGCAACCACTTTCTGGAAGGTAGGACGTGCGGAGAAGTGAATCCGAGGCGTTATTCGGGAGGATAGACAGCGGGGGAGGGGCCTCCGTCGGCCGCTTCTGGCAAGTGATAGAGCCGCGGAGCACAAAATCGGGACTTTTAGAAGTCTGCTCCGCTGAGGGACGTCACTCCAGTGGCTAATGGGGGGGGGGGGTGGAACCCTCGTGGGACAGTGTGGTCTCAGGACCCTCGGGGTCACAGAAAGACCGGGGGTGCCTGAGTGCGGCAGAGCTCCCAGGTATCGGAGCAGGGAAGCCGGCTGCAGAGACGGAGCCCAGGCGCGGGCTCTCAGCTCGGGGTTGCTATAAACCGTGATCCGCGGCACAGTCGGGCCACTGCTCCTCCAGCAGGGACCCAACAAGCGGCAGATCTGGGGAGACTCACCTTCTTCCCCCGGGAGGAGAGGTGCGGGAGCGCACCGCGGGGATCTGCTGGGTTTGGAGACTCCACCCAGGGTCGGGTGCCAGATAGAAAGGCGCGGTCACAGGCCGGGTGAGCGTGGAGTGCGGCCGGAGACCGGGGAGACGGGACTGACTGACTGCTTTTCTCTGGGGGCTCGCTGAGGAGCGGGACCCCGAGTTCTCGGCTCCTCCGGGGTGGAGACTGGGAGGCCGCCATTTTCACTCTCCGCCTCCAAAGCTGTACGGAAAGCTCACAGGGAACAAAAGCTCCGGAGAGCAAACCCGAGCAGATTACTTAGCCCGGACGGGCAAGGGCGGGGCAATTTTGCCTCCGGCAAAGACATCTGGGAACCACGGCAACAGGCCCCTCCCCCAGAAGATCAGCGAGAACAGCCAGCCAAGACCAAGTTTACCGATCAGTGAGAACGGCAGAACTCCAGCGCTAGGGGAATACTGCACATAGAATTCATGGCTTTTTTACCATGATTCTTTAGTCTTTCAAAGTTAATTATTTTTTTTAACTGTCTTTTTTTCTTTTTTCCTTTTTTCTTTTTTTTTTGAATTTTTCTTTTTCCCTTTTTCAACCAACATCTTATCAATCCCTTTTTTAAAAAAAAAAACATTTTTATTTTTCATTTTTAAAGTCATATTCTATCCCTTCATAGTAGTTACCCGTATTTTTGGCATATATATATAAGTTGTTCTCTCTTTAAAATCTTGAGATAGTTTCTTCTAACAGATCAAAATATACTCTAAATCTCTAGTGTATGGTTTTTTTCTACTCCCCTGCCTGATCACATTCTCTCCCTTTTTTCTTTTTTTTTTTTTAATCCTCTTCTTTCTTTTTTCAAACAACTTATCAAATCCTTTTTTAAAATTTTTTATAATTTCCATCTTTACAGTCATATTCCATCCCTTCATCATATCAACCCTTATTTTTGTACATATATAAGTTTTTCTTTCTTTAAAATTTTGGGAGGGACTTTCTTTTAACAGACCAAAATACACCCAAAATCTAGTGTGTGGCACTGATCTATAATCCAGCCTGATCATATTGGATCACATTCTGTTTTTGTTTTGTTTTGTTTTGTTCTGCTTTTGTTTGTTTTTATCTTTATCTTTTTCTTTTTTCTTTCTTTCTTTCCTTTTCTTTTTTCTCTCTTTCCCTTTCTTTTCCCACTGCTTCAGGTCTTTTCTGATTTGTTTAGAGTATATTTTCTGGGGACGTTGTTACCCTGCTAGCATTTTGTTCTCTCATTAATCTATTCTCCTCTGCACAAAATGACAAGACGGAAAAAATCACCTCAACAAAAAGAACAAGAGGTAGTACCGACTGCCAGGGACTTACTCAATACGGACATTAGTACGATGTCAGATCTAGAGTTCAGAATCATCACTTTAAAGATACTAGCTGGGCTTGAAAAAAACATGGAAGTTATTAGAGAAACCCTTTCTGGAGAAGTAAAAGAACTAAAATCTAACCAAGTAGAAATCAAAAAGGCTATCAATGAGGTGCAATCAAATATGGGGGCGCTAACTGCTAGGATAAATGAGGCAGAAGAAAGAATCAGTGAGATAGAAGACCAAATGATGGAAAATAAAGAAGCTGAGAAAAAGAGAGATAAACAACTACTGGATCATGAGGGCAGAATTCGAGAGATAAACGATACCATAAGACGAAACAACATTAGAATAATTGGGATCCCAGAAGAAGAAGAAAGAGAGAGGGGGGCAGAAGGTATAATGGAGCAAATTATAGCAGAGAACTTCCCTAATTTGGGGAAGGAAACAGGCATCAAAATCCAGGAAGCACAGAGAACCCCTCTCAAAATCAATAAAAATAGGTCAACACCCCGACATCTAATAGTAAAACTTACGAGTCTCAGAGACAAAGAGAAAATCCTGAAAGCAGCTCGGGAGAAGAGATATGTAACCTACAATGGTAGAAACATTAGATTGGCAACAGACTTATCCACAGAGACCTGGCAGGCCAGAAAGGACTGGCAGGACATATTCAGAGCACTAAATGAGAAAAATATGCAGCCAAGAATACTATATCCAGCTAGGCTGTCATTGAAAATTGAAGGAGAGATAAAAAGCTTCCAGGACAAACAAAAACTAAAGGAATTTGCAAACACGAAACCAGCCCTACAACAAATATTGAAAGGGGTCCTCTAAGCAAAGAGAGAGCCTAAAAGCAACATAGACCAGAAAGGAACACAAACAATACACAGTAACAGTCACTTTACAGGCAATACAATGGCACTGAATTCCTATCTTTCAATAGTTACCCTGAATGTAAATGGGCTAAATGCCCCAATCAAAAGACACAGGCTATCAGATTGGATTAAAAAACAAGACCCATCGATATGCTGTCTGCAAGAGATTCATTTTAGACCCAAAGACACCCCCAGATTGAAAGTGAGGGGGTGGAAAACCATTTACCATGCTAATGGACACCAAAAGAAAGCTGGGGTGGCAATCCTTATATCAGACAAATTAGATTTTAAACCAAAGACTGTAATAAGAGATGAGGAAGGACACTATATCATACTTAAAGGGTCTATCCAACAAGAAGATCTAACAATTGTAAATATCTATGCCCCTAACATGGGAGCAGCCAATTATATAAGGCAATTAATAACAAAAGCAAAGAAACACATCGACAACATACAATAATAATGGGGGACTTTAACACCCCCCTCACTGAAATGGACAGATCGTCTAAGCAAAAGATCAACAAGGAAATAAAGACTTTAAATGACACACTGGACCAAATGGACTTCACAGACATATTCAGAACATTCCATCCCAAAGCAACGGAATACACATTCTTCTCTAGTGCCCATGGAACATTCTCCAGAATAGATCACATCCTAGGTCATAAATCAGGTCTCAACCGGTACCAGAAGATTGGGATCATCCCCTGCATATTTTCAGACCACAGTGCTTTGAAACTAGAACTCAATCACAAGAGGAAAGTCGGAAAGAACTCAAATACATGGAGGCTAAAGAGCATCCTACTGAAGAATGAATGGGTCAACCAGGAAATTAAAGAAGAATTAAAAAAATTCATGGAAACCAATGAAAATGAAAACACAACTATTCAAAATCTTTGGGATACAGCAAAGGCAGTCCTAAGAGGAAAGTATATAGCAATACAAGCCTTTCTAAAGAAACAAGAAAGGTCTCAAGTACACAACCTAACCCTACACCTAAAGAAGCTGGAGAAAGAACAGCAAATAAAGCCTAAACCCAGCAGAAGAAGAGAAATAATAAAGATCAGAGCAGAAATCAATGAAATAGAAACCAAAAGAACAGTAGAACAGATCAACGAAACTAGGAGCTGGTTCTTTGAAAGAATTAACAAGATTGATAAGCCCCTGGCCAGACTTATCAAAAAGAAAAGAGAAATGACCCAAATCAACAAAATCATGAATGAAAGAGGAGAGATCACAACCAACACCAAAGAAATACAAACAATTATAAGAACATATTATGAGCAACTCTATGCCAGCAAATTAGATAACCTGGAAGTAATGGATGCATTCCTAGAGATGTATCAACTACCAAAACTGAACCAGGAAGAAATAGAAAACCTGAACAGACCTATAACCACTAAGGAAATAGAAGCAGTAATCAAAAATCTCCCAACAAACAAAAGCCCAGGGCCAGATGGCTTCCCAGGGGAATTCTACCAAACATTTAAAGAAGAATTAATACCTATCCTTCTGAAACTGTTCCAAAAAATAGAAATGGAAGGAAAACTTCCAAACTCATTTTATGAGGCCAGCATTACCTTGATCCCAAAACCAGACAAAGACCCCATCAAAAAGGAGAATTACAGACCAATATCCCTGATGAACATGGATGCAAAAATTCTCACCAAAATACTAGCCAATAGGATCCAACAGTACATTAAAAGGATTATTCACCACGACCAAGTCGGATTTATCCCTGGGCTGCAAGGTTGGTTCAACATCCGCAAATCAATCAACGTGATACAATACATTAACAAAAGAAAGAACAAGAATCATATGATCCTCTCAATAGATGCAGAAAAAGCATTTGACAAAGTACAGCATCCTTTCTTGATCAAAACTCTTCAGAGTATAGGGATAGAGGGTACATACCTCAATATCATAAAAGCCATCTATGAAAAACCCACAGCGAATATCATTCTCAATGGGGAAAAACTGAGAGCTTTCCCCCTAAGGTCAGGAACGCGGCAGGGATGTCCACTATCACCACTGCTATTCAACATAGTATTGGAAGTCCTAGCCACAGCAATCAGACAACAAAAAGAAATCAAAGGCATCCAAATTGGCAAAGAAGAAGTCAAACTCTCACTCTTTGCAGATGATATGATACTTTATGTGGAAAATCCCAAAGACTCCACCCCAAAACTACTAGAACTCATACAGGAATTCAGTCAAGTGGCAGGATATAAAATCAATGCACAGAAGTCAGTGGCATTCCTATACACCAACAACAAGTCAGAAGAAAGAGAAATTAAGGAGTCGATCCCATTTACAATTGCACCCAAAACCATAAGATACCTAGGAATCAATCTAACCAAAGAGGCAAAGGATCTGTACTCAGAAAACTATAAAATACTCATGAAAGAAATTGAGGAAGACACAAAGAAATGGAAAAACGTTCCATGCTCATGGATTGGAAGAACAAATATTGTGAAGATGTCAATCCTACCTAGAGCAATCTACACATTCAATGCAATCCCCATCAAAATACCATCCACTTTCTTCAAAGAAATGGAACAAATAATCCTAAAATTTGTATGGAACCAGAAAAGACCCCGCATAGCCAGAGGAATGTTGAAAAAGAAAAGCAAAGCTGGCGGCATCACAATTCCAGACTTCCAGCTCTACTACAAAGCTGTCATCATCAAGACAGTATGGTACTGGCACAAAAACAGACACATAGATCAATGGAACAGAATAGAGAGCCCAGAAATGGACCCTCAACTCTATGGTCAACTCATCTTTGACAAAGCAGGAAAGAATGTCCAATGGAAAAAAGACAGTCTCTTCAACAAATGGTGTTGGGAAAATTGGACAGCCACATGCAGAAGAATGAAACTGGACCATTTCCTTACACCACACACAAAAATAGACTCCAAATGGTTGAAAGACCTCAATGTGAGGCAGGAGTCCATCAAAATCCTAAAGGAGAACACAGGCAGCAACCTCTTCGACCTCAGCCGCAGCAACTTCTTCCTAGAAACATCGCCAAAGGCAAGGGAAGCAAGGGCAAAAATGAACTATTGGGACTTCATCAAGATAAAAAGCTTTTGCAAAGCAAAGGAAACAGTCAACAAAACCAAAAGACAACTGACAGAATGGGAGAAGATATTTGCAAATGACATATCAGATAAAGGGCTAGTATCCAAAATCTATAAAGAACTCATCAAACTCAACACCAAAAGAACAAAGAATCCAATCAAGAAATGGGCAGAAGACATGAACAGACATTTTTCCAAAGAAGACATCCAAATGGCCAACAGACACATGAAAAAGTGTTCAATATCACTCGGCATCAGGGAAATCCAAATCAAAACCTCAATGAGATACCACCTCACACCAGTCAGAATGGCTAAAATTAACAAGTCAGGAAATGACAGATGTTGGCGGGGATGCGGAGAAAGGGGAACCCTCCTACACTGTTGGTGGGAATGCAAGCTGGTGCAGCCACTCTGGAAAACAGTATGGAGGTTCCTCAAAAAGTTGAAAATAGAGCTACCATATGATCCAGCAATTGCACTACTGGGTATTTACCCCAAAGATACAAAAGTAGGGACCCAAAAGGCTACGTGCACCCCGATGTTTATAGCAGCAATGTCCACAATAGCCAAACTGTGGAAAGAGCCGAGATGTCCATCAACAGATGAATGGATAAAGAAGATGTGGTATATATATACAATGGAATATTATGCAGCCATCAAAAGGAATAAGATCTTGCCATTTGCAACGACGTGGATGGAACTGGAGGGTATTATGCTGAGCGAAATAAGTCAAACAGAGAAAGACATGTATCATATGACCTCACTGATATGAGGAATTCTTAATCTCAGGAAACAAACTGAGGGTTGCTGGAGTGGGGGGTGGGGTGGGAGGGATGGGGTGACTGGGTGTTGGACAATGGGGAGGGTAGGTGTTCTGGTAAGCACTGTGAATTGTGCAAGACTGTTGAATCTCAGATCTGTACCTCTGAAACAAATAATGCAATATATGTTAAGAAAGAAAAAAAGAAGAAGAAGAATGTAGCAGGAGGGGAAGAATGAAGGGGGGGAAATCGGAGGGGGAGAAGAACCATGAGAGACGATGGACTCTGAAAAACAAACTGAGGGTTCTAGAGGGGAGGGGGTTGGGAGGATGGGTTAGCCTGGTGATGGGTATTGAGGAGGGCACGTTCTGCATGGAGCACTGGGTGTTATGCACAAACAATGAATCATGGAACACTATATCTAAAACTAATGATGTAATGTATGGGGATTAACATAACAATAAAAAAATTAAAAAAAAAAAAATGAGGCAACTCTTTCTGCCCACGGGTCCTGTCCCCATGCTTTAATAAAATCACCTTTTTGCATACACACACACACACACACACACACACACACACACACACACAAAACACAAAGGAGTAAAATGAATAGGGAGGTAGGGGGAAGGCTCTTATAGATTAAAAGTAACATAAGAGACATATCAACCAATCACAGTAAATAGATCTCCACTGTCCAATTTGATAGTCACTAGCCATTTGTGGCTAGTCCAAATTGAGGTGTGTAACTCCCTGATTTCAAACTACATTACAAAGCTATAGTAATCAAAGCAGTATGGTACTGGCAAAAACAGAAACAGATCAATGGAATAGAAAACTCAGAAATAAGCCCATGTATGCAGGGGTGGTCAATATTCACGAATCAATCAACATGATACACCACATTAATAAAAGAAAGGATAAGAGCCATATGATCCTGTCAATAGATGTAGAAAAAGCATTTAATACAGCATCTATTCCTTTTTTAAAAAAGATTTATTTATTTATTTTAGAGAGAGAGAAAGAGAGGGGCAGAGGGGCAGAGAGAGAGGGAGAGAATCTCAAGCAGACTCTCACTGAGCACAGAATACAGCATCCATTCTTTTTTTTTTTTTTTTTAAAGATTTTATTTTATTTATTTGACAGAGAGATAGAGAGCACAAGTAGGCAGAGCGGCAGGCAGAGGGAGAGGGAGAAGCAGACTCCTCACCAAGCAGGGAGCCCGACACGGGGCTCGATCCCAGGACCCCGGAATCATGACCCGAGCTGAAGGCAGACGCTCAACTGACTGAGCCACTCAGGCGCCCCTACAGCATCCATTCTTGACCAAAAAAAACTCAACAAAGTAGGGGTAGATGGAACATACTTCAATATCATAATGGCCATATATGAAAGACCCACACTAATAACATCCTCAGTGGGGAAAAATTGAAAGCCTTTCTCCTACAGTCAGGAACAAGACAAGGATGTCCACTCTCACTATTACTATTTAACATAGTACTAGAAGTCCTAGCCTCAGCAATCAGACAACAAAAAGAAATAAAAGGCATCCAAATCAGCAAGGAAAAAGTCAAACTTTCACTATATGCAGGCATGATACTCTATGTAGAAAACCCAAAAGACTCTACCAAAAAATCACTAGAACTCATATATGAATTCAGCAAAATTGCAGGATATAAAATCAATGTGCAGAAATCTGTTGCATTTTTAAAAAGATTTATTTATTTGTTTGTTTTAGAAAGAGAGAGCGCACATGGGGAGAGGGGTAGAGGGAGAGAGAGAGAGAGTTTCAAGCAGACTCCATGCTCGTGTGAAGCCCAACACAGGGCTCAATCTCACAACCCTGAGATCATGACCTGAGCTGAACCAAGAGTTGGACACTTAACTAACTACACCACCCAGGTACCCAGTCAGTTGCATTTCTATACACCAATAACGAAGCAGCAGAAAAAGAAATCAAGGAATCAATCCCATTTGGAATTGCACCAAAAACAATAAGATACCTAGGAATAAGCCTAACCAAAGATGTAAAAGATCTGTACTCTGAAAACTATAGAACACTTATGAAAGAAATTGAAAAGGACACAAAGGGCGCCTGGGTGGCTCAGTTGGTTAAGCCACTGCCTTCGGCTCAGGTCATGATCCTGGAGTCCCGGGATCGAGTCCCGCATCGGACTCCCTGCTCGGCGGGGAGTCTGCTTCTCCCTCTGACCCTCCCCCTTCTCATGCTCTCTCTCTATCTCATTCTCTCTCTCAAATAAATAAATAAAATCTTTAAAAAAAAAAAAAAAAAAAAGAAAAGGACACAAAGAAATGGAAAAGCATTCCATGCTCATGGATTGGAAGAACAAACATCATTAACATGTCTAAACTACACAAAGCAATCTATACATTTAATGCAATCCCTATCAAAATACCAGCAGCATTTTTCACAGAACTAGAACAAACAATCCTAAAATTTGTATGGAACTACAAAAGACCCTGAATAGCCAAAGCAATCCTGAAGAAGCAAAACAAAACTAGAGGCATCACAATTCTGGATTTCAAGCTATATTACAAAGCTGTAGTCATCAAGAGAGTATGGTACTAGCACAAAAATAGACACATAGATCAATGGAACAGAATAGAAACCCCAGAAATGGACCCACAACTATATGGTCAACTAATCTTTGACAAAGCAGAAAAGAATATCCAGTGGAAAAAAAGACAGTCTCTTCAACAAATGGTGTTGGGAAAACTGGACAGCAACATGCAGAATGAAACTGGACCACCTTCTTACATCACACACAAAAATAAATTCAAAATGGATGAAAGACCTAAATCTGAGACAGGAAATCATTAAAATCCTCGAGGAGAACACAGGCAGCAACCTCTTTGACCTCGGCCGCAGCAACTTCTTCCTAGACACATCGCTGGAGGCAAGGGAAACAAAAACAGAAATGAACTATTGGGACTTCATCAAGATAAAAAGCATCTGCACAGCAAAGGAAACAATCAACAAAACTAAAAAGCAGCCTAGAGAATGGGAGTAGATGTTTGCAAATGACATATCTGATAAAGGGTTAGTGTCCAAAATCTTTAAAGAACTTATCAAACTCAACACCCAAAAAACAAATAATGCAGTTAAACAAATGGGCAGAAGACATGAATATACATTTTTCCAAAGAAGACATCCAGATGGCTAACAGACACCTGAAAAGATGCTCAACATCACTCATCATCAGGGAAATACATCAAAACCACAATGAGATATCACCTCACACCTGTCAGAATGGCTAATATTAACAACACAAGAAACAACAGGTGTTGGTGAAGATGTGGAACTTCCCACAAAAGGGGACTTTTCTTGCACTGTTGGTGGGAATGCAAACTGGTACAGCTACTCTGGAGAACAGAATGGAGGTTCCTCAAAAAGTTAAAAACAGAACTACCCTACAATCCAGCAATTGCACTACTGGGTGTTTACCCAAAGGATACAAAAATAGAGATTTGAAGGAATACACGCACCTGATGTTTATAGCAGCATTACCAATAGCCAAACTATGGAGAAAGCCCAAATGTCCATCGACTGATGAATGGATAAATATGTGGTGTATACACACACACACACACACACACACACACACACACAGGAATATTACTTAGCCATCAAAAAGAATGAAATCTTGGGGCGCCTGGGTGGCTCAGTTGGTTAAGCACCTGCCTTAGGCTCAGATCGTGATCCCAGGGTCCTGGTATTGAGTCCTGAGTCAGGCTCCCTGCTCAGTGGGGTGTCTGCTTCTCCCTCTCTCTCTGCCCCTCCCCCTTGCTCGTGCTCTCTCTCTCAAAATAAATAAATAAAATTTTAAAAAAATGAAATCTTGGGGCGCCTGGGTGGTTCAGTCGTTAAGCGTCTGCCTTCGGCTCAGGTCATGATCCCAGGGTCCTGGGATCGAGCCCTGCATCGGGCTCCCTGCTCTGCAGGAAGCCTGCTTCTCCCTCTCCCACTCCCCCTGCTTGTATTCCCTCTCTCACTGTGTCTCTCTCTGTCAAATACATAAATAAAATCTTTTAAAAATTAATTAATTAATTAATTAATTAAAATAAATGAAATCTTGCCATTTGCAACGACATGGATAGAGCTAGAGTATATTGTGCTAAGTGAAATAAGTCAGTCACAGAAAGACAAATACCATATGAGCTCACTCATATGTGGAATTTAAGAAACAAAACAAATGAACATATGGGAAGGGCGGGGAGAGAAACAAACCATAAGAGACTCTTAAAGATAGAGAACAAACTGAGGATTGATGGAGGTGGGTGGGGTATGGGCTAGAAGGGTGATGGGTATTAAGGCGGGCACTTGTTGTGATGAGCACCGGGTGTTGATTGTAAGTAATGAATCACTGAATTCTACTCCAGAAACCAATATTGCACTGTATGTTAACTAACTAAAATTTAAATTAAAAAATAAAATAATAAAAAAAAGAAAAGAAAAGAAATAAGCCCATGTTTGTGGTCAATTAATCTATGACAAAGGAGGCAAATGTATGCAATGCGGAAAAGACAGTCTCTTCAATACATGATATTGGGATAACTAGATTGCTACATGTAAAAAAATGAAACTGGACCACTATTTTCCATCATATACAAAAATAAATTCATAATGGATTAAAGACATGAATGTAAGATCGGAAACCATAAAACATCTAGAAGAAAACATGAGCAGTAAGCACTTTAACATCAGTCTTAACAATATTTTTTTGGACAGATCTCCTCAAGTAAAAGCAACAAAAACTAAAATAAATAAATGAGATTACATCAAACTAAAAAGACCTTGCACAGCCATCAACAAGAACAAAGGAAGCCATCAACAAAACAAAAGGACAACCTACTGAATGGAAGAAGATATTTGAAAACCATATATCCAGTAAGAGATTAACTTCCAAAATATTAACTTACACAATTAATATTTTTTAAGCCCAATTAAAAAATGGGCAGAGTACTTGAACAGACATTTTTCCAAAGAAGACATACAGATTGGCAATAGACACATGAAAAGATGTTCAACATCAGGAAATGCAAATCAAAACCCCAATGCAATACCACCTCACACTGGTCAGATTGGCTATTATCAAAAAGACCAAAAATCCCATATGATTTCATTTATATGTGGAATCTAAAAAACAAAACGAACAAACAAAACAGACTCAGATACAGGAAACCAACTGTTAGTTACCAGAGAGGGGAGGGCTTAGGGGAATGAGCAAAATAGGTGAAAGGGCATTATGAAGTACAAACTTCCAGTTATAAAATAAATAAGTCATGAGGATATCATTTAGAGCATATGGAATATAGTCAATAATATTGTAATTACTGTATGGTGACACACAGTCACTATGGGGATCATCATATATCATAATAATATAAAAATATCAAATCACTATGTACACCTGAGACTAATAGGATATTGTATGTCAATTACACTTCAACAACAAAAAAAGTGTGTAAAATATATGCCAGATTTCAAATACTGAATATGAAAAGAATGTATATCTGATTAAAATATTTTATACTGATAAATATGAAATAATAATGGTAATATTTTTGATAGATTAAATAAAATATTTAATTTCTTTTACTTTTTAAATTATCATTACAAATTCATATATAGATTGCATTATATTTCTATGGTGGTCTGGCATTATTTTTTTTTTTTAAGATTTTATTTATTTATTTGACAGAGAGAGACACAGTGAGAGAGGGAACACAAGCAGGGGGAGAGGGAGAGGGAGAAGCAGGCTTCCCACCAAGCAGGGAGCCCGATGTGGGGCTCGATCCCAGGACCCTGGGATCACGACCTGAGCCGAAGGCAGACGCTTAACGACTGAGCCACCCAGGTGCCCCGGCATTATTGATATTATCCAGATTCTGATTTAAACATAAAAGTTGTTACATAAATATATAATTGTTCATTTGGTCATTGCTTTAGGTGTGATAATAATATTGTGGTTATGGGTGGGTTTTTTTTAATAGTCCTTATCTGTTAGAGCTGTTTCTGAAATATGCAGGGACAGTATGATATTATGACTGGGATTTGCTTTAAAGTAATGTGAAGGGGGAAAGTGAGTAAGGGTATAGATATATAAGGCTGGCCATGAGTTGATCATGTTGAAACTGGGCAGTGAATTTGGAGTTCAGTGCATTAGACTCACCACTTTTGCATATGTTTGACATTGTCCATGATACAAAAAGTTAGAAGGGGCCAGCGTCGGGGTGGAGCTACGACTGTGTGCTTACTTTTAAGAAGAGCAAGATAAGGTGGTGGGGGCATGGGGTAACTGGGTGGTGGACATTAAGGAGGGCACGTGCTGTGATGAGCACTGGGTGTTATACACAACTGATGATGAATCATTGAACACTACATCTAAAAGTAATGATGTACTATATGTTGGCTAATTGAATTTTAAATAGATAGATAAAAAGAAGAGCAAGATAGTAAATAGTGTGCCATGTCACAGAACCCCGACCAGTCATGCTTCGTTAGAGACTCCCTTCATGGCTACCCCATGCTTGATCTCGAGTCCTCCTTCTGTACTCAAACTCCTTTCTGCTTTTAGCTCTTACTTTGGAAATGCATCCTTGACTTAACTCTCTTATCCCAGATCCTCTTGCTGATGGACCTTAATTTTGTATTTCAGTTGCTATTGCTGGGTACAAATCACCCCAAAACTGGATTAAAACAACAACAACAATCATTTTCTCATTATCTCTCATGGATTGAGCGGGTTGAGCCGGGAAGTTCTCAGTCTATCGCGTGGTTACAGTTAGGAGGTGATGGAGACTAAAGCCATCTGAAGGCTTCCTCCTCTCGAGTCTGGCAGTCAGTGCTGGCCGAGGCTGTCAGCCAGCACACCCACATGCGGGCTCTCCATGTGACCTCGTTTCCTAAGAGCATGGTGGCTCCAGCATCCCAGTAGTATCCCAGGTAGGAAGTCTATACGCTTTATGACCAAGTGTAGGAAACGACTTCAACCATAGTCACCAGCCACCCACATTCAAGGGGAGAAAAAGTAGGTCCCACCTCTTGCTGGTAGAAGTGTCAATGTCACATGTAAAATGGACATCTTGTTGCAGCCATCTTAGAAAATTCGGTCAGCCATATTTCGGATTTCCCTTGGTATATACATTTTTTTTTCCTCTGGCGTGACAAGTTTCCAATTATCAGCAAGCCAAAGAGCACTTCTCTGCTTAGAACTATCATCCATCTTGTCTTGCTCAGCTTGCAGAGTCCCCATGGCAAATCATTCCAGCACCAGTGCTGCCTGCTCCCGGACTTCTGGCTCTACCCTTTACCCCTCACCATGCCTCCCTGGTCTTTAACCCATTTCAAAATGTATAAGGACATAACACTGGCATATAATACTGCTCACATGGAACACAGCTCACATACTCTGGAAAATACTCCACCTTTACAAACCTGATCCAAGAAATACAAACAGGCAGATATGAAATATGGTGGTGATAGGCACGCTTAATTAAGTTTTAAAACTATTCAATGACATATTTGTGTCATCATTATATAATGGACAATAAGAGTCCTCAATGTCAGTAATCCCACGAAAGCTCTTACTTTTAAGTACCAGGTTGAAAAAAAAGAAAAAAATCATTCTGCACAGAAGATTCCTATTACCAGAAACATTGTGGCGCCCTCTGCTGTCAGGAAACAAAGTTTAAAGGTACCAGCATCCTTTAACCATAGACTGTCAATCATCTTATCCAGATGTAAAAGCAGAAATCAGAGGCGGTGGGAAATTATGGAGCTTAATTCAGGCAACAAAGTAAAGAATGAAAATCCAATCAGTGTAAGTAGCTTAATGGTAATAAGTAGGAAAGGAGCTAGGTAGAGAATCTCAAGAGGCAGCAGATATCAGACATCACAATATAGCTCTCTTTGTCTAAACCTTTTACATAAGTTAATCTTGACAAATTACCTATGAAACACAGAAAGGTTAAATAAGTTGCCCAAGGTCACAGCAAGTGAATGGCAGAGCCAAGATACAAACCCCAGCAAGCTGTCTCCAGAGCCTGTGACTTTAACCACTCTTCTCTACTGCCTAATAAACAATGATGATTATTAATGGGGAGGAACTTCTTCAAATGTATCAAGAATTATTATTAGGTATTATTGCTCTTACCTAAAAGAAAATGGACTACCAGGAAAATTACTTGCTCCATACTAAGCAGAGAAATTAGGCAGTAATCCAAGTCTCCCATTCACAATTAAGCCATTCTGAAGTTTGGAAGGTTCTTTTCCCTTCTAAATTTAGGAACAAATTCGTTCTTTTGTGAAATCAAAATGTATTACCATGACCCCCAAGGTAATGTCCCTCATCCCAAACTCACGAAAGTCTGTCAGGTGATTTACAAAGAGAATGGATTCCTCCTACAACAAGCTCAAGTCTTACACAACTGGACTGATTCATCCACCACCCAACCAGTCAGCTGAGCAGATAGTCACTCAGATCCAAAGACTGGTTCACTTGCCAAGTGAAACCTGTATGGAGGAAGGAGAGAAAAAGCCTTTCTTCATAAAGGACAGAACAATGGGTTCCTATCCTCCTTCAGGAAAAAGTGAGTCAAACAGATCTGGGCCAGGATGAAAAGTATGTCCAGGGGGTTGGAGAGCTCTGGGCTGCAGGTTAAATAGGACGGGACCAAATTCCTGGTATGGTGCTGGAAGAACCTCACGATCCAAGGCCCTCTAGGCAGAGCAAGGA
This sequence comes from Halichoerus grypus, assembly GCF_964656455.1. Lineage (NCBI taxonomy): Eukaryota > Metazoa > Chordata > Mammalia > Carnivora > Phocidae > Halichoerus > Halichoerus grypus. The sequence continues at coordinate 59,720,314 of NC_135714.1, forward strand.
GCAAGGCCTAATCTGCTTGAGGCCATGTGTCCCTGGGCGGACTCCCAAGCCCCCTTCAGTCAGCACCAAGGTGATAATGGTAGAACCTAGACCCTGTTCCAGTCTTGGAGACTTGGGGACACTGGTACCATTCGCTGGGAGCACATGCTGCATATCACCTAAATGCTGCAAACAAGAAGATTATGAGCCTAATGTCCACTGAGCGCTCAGTGTTTATCTTATTTAAACTTCACAACACAAACCCTATGTGATTATCACTATCCTTATTTTACAGAGTAAAATGTCTGGGTAGTGAAGAACTGACCCAAGGTCACATGCCAGTATGTGTTAGACTGAAAGAATCTGAACTTCCATCTCTGCTTCCAAAGTCCCAAGCTATTTCTATTATATCAAGCAGTTCATGCGACAAACAATTCATAACATTGAGTAACTCTGAGTGGCCCTTCCCTGACATTTTAGACTAGACTAGAAGCCCAAATGTTTGGATCTACAAATACACCTAGATTGCAATGCCCAGCTATGACACTGGGAAGTACAGTTTGGAGGAGATGCCTCTCTAATTCCATTATTTTAAACAAATCTATTAATCTTCACAATGAAATGGCCCTAAAGAAATACATCAACTTACAAAGAAAAAGGTCAAAAGAAAGGGATAGATTAATTCTAACAAATATTGCACTTTGCCTAGGACAACATGATTTGATTTAAAAAAAAAAAAAAAGTACACAGACTTACACCAGCCAGCACTGCTTCCCTCTTAAAATGACAGATGGGAAGGGGGTCTTGCTGGTGCCACAGTTCACACCATCCCTGAAGGTCAGGCCAATTTTACAGTCTGTACCAGAAAGAGGTTATTCACTCATCTCATCCTCTGCAAATTACATTCAGCCCACAGGGGTTCACCGGATCCAGATTATCTTCCATCCAAAGAATGCCAGGAACTAGGGCTGCCTCAGGGTCTCTGAAGGAGGATTTCTCTATATTCTTGCCTCAGCTACACAATTCTGCCCCCTTTGGAAATATTAGGAAGAAAGCCTCCATCCCTCCCTCCACGGCTTCCCCATTCACCCCACCCCACCAGAGGAGAGTCACCTGATAATGTTAAGATCCGAGAAAAAGCCATTGCACCTGTGTGGTCTAAGCCCTTTCTAGGGCTCTAGCCTTGCCCCAGGCAGCTGCAATATTTAGAACTCAATGCTCCTCTCCCTAGGACAGAGCCTCCTCTGGAGAGGGACGCCTGTAGCCTGTGACCTTCTGGGTAAACTCAACTGAGAACAAGGAAGAGCAAGCTCAGTTCGGCCTGGTTCCAAGCCACAATCCCCTTTCCAGCTTTAGCAGCAATATCTGACTCCCATATTTACTTCTCAATTGATTTAAAACTTGATTCAGAACTCTGGAGGAATATAACCCTTTAAAACTTTAAGAGAAAGCACAGATCATATGAAGTTCAATGTCAGACACTGTACGAGACGCTCTAAAGGAAACTGGAATTCGACAAGGGACATTAACATGTAAATAATCTAAGCAAGGCAGACTGGAACAAATGCCAACCAGAGATTTCAAGCAAATGTTGTTGTGATGCCAAGTGGGAGGTGTGGAGAAGGGGGTGGGGACAGTAGCCCAGGGCATTCAGGGCTGGATTTCTAAAAGTCCTTTGATGGATGTTGTAACCATGCCCTGGAAGAAGACCCAGAACCATCCCTGCCTTTCAGGGTTCTTCACGTGCCAGCAGGCAGGCTTAATTCCTCAGGGTCCCCACACACTTGAGGATGAGGAGCCAATGGCCAAGCCCCACCTAAACCCACTCTACCAGCAATGGTTGCAGTTCCAGGAGCCTCTAGACAGGCTAAAGAGCGGTTCACCATACTTAGCTCATTCTGAATTCTGACTCCAGAAAAACAGAACATGTGCACGTGAGACGAGGAAAAGGACAAAGGGTGAAAATGGGACAGAAGTTGGAAGCAGTTTGCTGATTAAGAAAAGTTTTGACTCCAATTTGAATATATGTTGTGTCTAGGGGGAAAAAGTGCAACCAGCCTGAAGCTTTGATCTTGATCAGAGGTTTACAAGAGTAGATGCTTGGCATGCCTAAGCAACATCATCTGGGCAGGGGCAATCCTTAATGAACTGAGGAATGGCAGGCATCCCACCAGGGACCCACCATATCACGTACCACAGACTGAGCCTCTATTAATTGACATCCACAGGAATCGAAGTTTAAATGCCTATTCTTAAAATAGAAGGCATACAAGTCACAGGCTTATGCACACCTCCCAAAGATCCTATTTTTGTGGTCCCTGTGTGGCAGAACCAAGCCAAAAAGTTGTCCTGAAAAGGTTGGTTCTCAGGACTCCCTCCTTATTAAGGCACTGAACAGTCAGGCTAGAATTCAGCCAAGGCACTCCTGCAGCGTGTTCTGTCAGTCACACATCGGCCTCCCCCAGGCCAGGAACAATTCAAGGTCATTTACTGTCTTGCTCATTCTTTTTATAATCCAGCTCTACATACTGTGTCTGGCACATAACCAGTGCAAAATAATTTTTGTTAAATGAGATAAATGAACAGATGGACCTAACAACCAGATTCCAATATGACTTGATTTCTGTCTTCTAGTTTGAGAAAGGTATACCATCACACTTCAATCAGTATGTCCGAGTGTTAAATACTTGGGGGGTGGGGAAGTCTCAACCAATTTTTGTATATTTGTGTACACACACTTCTATCAGATTCTTATGTATGATGAAAACTTAGGAAAAAGATTTTAACCTCACGAGAAATTCAACAAATTCTTATGAGCAAGATATGAGATGAAAACCCTATCACTGTCCTCAGAATGTAATACTCTTTCTCTCACCCTGACCCTGATCAGTTCATTGCTTCCTGTTTTGTCTTGCACGAGTCAACTGCTAGAAAGCTTTCAGTAGCTTTAGTTGTACCCCCACCCAACTTTATAAACTGTTTTATAAACTGAAGTTATAAACTGTTTCATAAACAATGTTGAAATGAGGGGAAAAGAAAAAATTGAACTATAATAAAGGAAATGCTAAGTACTTTAAAACTGGTAAAAAGTGCTTATTGTTTAGAAGAGAGAGAGATTACAAAAGAATTTTGGATATTAATTAGCATTCATGGAAAAGGTAAACTTTGAGCTGGACTATGAAGCAGCAGCAGGCCTTTGACAACTACATTTTTCGAAGAATGATTGTTCCGTGAAGGAACCATATGCGCAAAGGAGCAAAAATTCAGAGGCTGTGTATTTTAAAAATATATGTAAATGAATAATAAAAATAAAACTGAAAAGATAAAATTGGAACAATATTGTAAAGATTTCAAAGTAAAGAATCTGGGCTTAATCAAATGAACATTAGGAAACTTGTACATTACTTTGGCCTAGACTGTAATGAGTCTAAGTTTAGGAAAAGTAATCTGGCAGGATGGATAAATAAGGGGAAACAAAGTGAAATTCAGATGTAAGATAACCAGGTAGGTGTAAGACTATTAAGGGACTGAAAAGGGGTGTGTTAGAACAAATGAAAAAAGCAGACCTGCCCAAAGGTGGCATATAATCTAAAGGATTAATTGGACAAACACAAGGAAAAAAATACACATGAAAATGACAGTAAGAAACAAGTCCACTTAGTAAGACATAGATTCAGTGAATATAAGGCAAACAGCAAAAAGTTTTAAGAGAATTTAAGCAGAGATGATTAAAGAAATGGAATAAAGAATGAACATTTCAAATTAATTAATTGATTTCAAATTAATTTATTCACTACTGACCACCTATTAAGTGCCAGGCACTTATAAAATAGGATCTTGGCTCCACAGTACTCACATTCATTTTGATTCATGACCGAAACTTGAAAAAAATTAAATGAAAATTAAACATGTATACATTATAAAAATGTTTTAGTGGAGAAAAGCTTGGTTTTAAAATCTATGATGCCATAAGCATTCTTCAAACATGAGCACAAGTTAGTATCATACAGAGTTCCCTGTACTAGTTAAGAAGATTCTAAAAGCTACAAGAGATAAAAATAACTTCATACACATTCTTGAGTGATAAAAGGAACCAAATGAGTTTCTGCGCACCAAGAAATTCATAAACGTATTGAATTATGGGCTTTTAAAATAAGTACACACTAGATACAAATTCTGTGGCAGGGCAACCTGACTTATTTCAGGGATGAGTCTGCTATACCTTATTTCGTGGACAATTCTAACATACTTAAAATCAGACTAAGGGTTTAACATTTCTCTAAGCTTTTCTAGTTTCTAAATAGAAAAAGAAAAAACAATGAAGTTATCTGTTAAAATGTTAACATGGAAAATGTTAACCTCTGGAAGATGAGATTTTGAGTTTTTCACCTTTTCTTACATATTTCCTACAATAGATATTTTTGAAATCAGAAAAAGCCAAAAAAAATTAAGATTACCCATTTTAAGTATTACATACTGAATGCTAAGGAGCTTCTAATTGTGAATGAAAACTGTAGGATTTTAAACATGAACTAACACGCCATGGACAAATCTTTGAAGAAATCCTGAGTACTACAGCCTAGAGACTTCATGGGCATCTGAAAACTGCTTCAAGCACATGACTGGATGTAAACAAGCGGTTACATATAAATCCTGCATTATTTTGGACAAATATGGATCCTGAGTTGAAGATTCACGTAATCAGATTTTGAATTAAAGTATCTAAAAATGGACAGTCTATCAAATCATGAGCTCCTCCATGTAGAGGACTTAGCTATTACACAAGTAGTTGAACAAAATGGAAGTCTGAGTGAAAGGCAGGGTGCTACAGGGTGTTTGGGGTCACAGACCTAATCTGATTCCCAGCTCCCAGCATTTAATAACTATCATTTACTCAAGCAGGTCATTTAACCTCTGAACCTCAGCTTTCTCATCTATAAATTGAAGACAACACTTACCCTACAGAATTATGATGATCAATACTAATGCATAAGCCTGGCACATAGCAGATGCTCAAAACATGAAGCTTGGTTACTTTTATACACTCACTCCTACTCAAGATCCAATGATTCTGTGATTAAAAGCAACAGGATTTAAATTAGTTTAACATGGTGAGATAACAGAACTAAAAAGTAGTACGTCTGGAAAATTAGTCTTTCCTTATCTGTATACTGACCGGTAACACCTGGCACGAGAACACATTCCTTCCCCAAATCAAGATCAGCACTGCTGCTCTGCCCGGGCCAAGGAAACCGACAAAGGGAGAGAACACAAGAAGAGTAGAAGACAGAAGACAGGAAGGCAGAAGAGAATAAAGATCTGGGCCCAAAACTGGAAATCAGTACTACTGCCTTTATCCAGGTAAACAGACTTCAACAGAAGAAATAAATGTACCAAAAATGTTAGGATTTCTAGTTTTAAGACAAACTTTATTTGCAGGGGACTCAACTAGTTCAAAATTACAAAACTGGTGTTCAATAAATACCCATCAACTGATATGTACACATTTTACTTCCTAACCTAAAGCTCTTTATAAAACAGGCTAAGTTGGAGACTGGAATACTACTGTAAAAGCTGTACAATCATCAAAGCATTTTTGTGTATTTTGTTCCTGAATTAAGAGGTATATTTAATTCCATTACATGAGCCCAAAAAAGTATTATAAAATCAGAGATCTTACCAGGAATATTCCATGCCCGTTTCACTCATCCATACCTACTCTCAAGCACTTCGGAAAGAAAGAATCCACCCATTTACACCAAAGACAACCATTTCATGCATAAAAAAGGCAAGGAAAAGGCTAGTCATGAGGCATATGAGGAATGAGGCAACACCATGAGGGCAGGGACTTTTGTCTATATTGTTCACTGTTGTCTCCATAGCCATCTAGAACCTTACCCAGCACATAGTAGTTGCTCACTAAATACTTGCTGACCAAATGAATGAATTATTCCTTGAAGAAATAACTTTGGGAAACCAAACCAAAATTATTTTCAGTGTTGTTTTTCTTAAGGCTTGGAAGAGTTCTATTATTTTTTTTCCCCAACTACCCTAACGGAAGAATACTTCAAAAGAAAAAAAAAAAAGGTGTTCTATAGAAATATATATGCACACATATACATGCATGCTTATTTGTATTTATAGAGAAATACATATGACTATATTGCCCAAGTTGAGCCAAAAATAGATAACCCTGAAAAAAACTTCCCATAAAACACTGTTTCAATATAATTTTATTAACAGTTATTACATCAAAATTCACATTTACAGGATCCAAAGGACTGTCTTAGAAAATTCTAAAGTATGTGTAGTAAGATTTCAACAGTAAGACAGAACATATTCTCATTATAGCACAGCCCTTAAAAAGTCAAGAATAATACTGAGAAATAAGTGCAGTTCTATCAAGAACTAGAAATGAACTCTTCGTGCATAGTGTCACTTAAAGCAAAGTCCCATGGAAGTACAATATACTTCTATGGATGTGAATTTCAGTGGCAAACATCATTGGCTTCCAAACAACTGACACTAAAGCAATTTCCAATCAAAACACAAGCACAGTGGCTTTCGTCCAATATAAAGCTATGATAATTCTATAAAGAGACCCTGAATCCTTAAGTACATGTAATATGATTTTATGCTGTGACACTAGTACAAAACACATCAACTCTAATGCATAGTTTCGGACACATTATGACAACAGAATACTAAAGATAGCCTTTTTCTAGATCAGAAGATGCTGTTTTCCAGTGTAGTATACACTGGTCATTGCTGATCTAGTGAAATTCTACATCCTCCAGCTTGAGCAGTATTGTAGGATTCACAAATATTACATTTCATGCCTAATATATGGAACTGGACTGTAGATCTCCCATTGCAATCATTGCAGAGAATCTGAAAAGTGAAGAGATGAATTCAAATTAAGTATATTAAACCTTATAGATGGAAAATGGCATTGTCTGCTCAAAACAATTCCTCAAAAATCATATCGAAGAACTGAAACACATATAGCTAAATCTAAACATTTCCCTAAATAGAAATGCCTTTTCTGAAAACTCTCAGAGACTATTAAGGTAACTTTGAATTTAGAAGATGAAAGTGTAGATTTGAGTCAAGAAGTCTTATTTTAAAACTGTTCCCAAATAGTATAAATAGTACTGAGCATAAAATCTAACATAGGCATAATCTGATTGACACCTATACTTAGAATTCAAAATAACATACATGATTTATTTTTCCTTGACACCTGCAAATTATCTTAGTTAATAAAACAAATCTTTACATAATTTTAATATTTTTGCTTATTCTTTAAGTTTAATATACTAAGTTCTTAATGCCTCAGGAATGAATCAAAGTCCAAAACAGTAGTTCCTAATTTAATAAAAAGAAGCTTTTGGCATATCCCCAAAATGACAATAAGACGTCACTTGGGAATTAATCTCTTCTAGTACTGAGGTCCCGAAAAATAAAAAAGGGGTTAACCTGAAAATAAATCAATGCATTACTATGTGAGAAAAGCATTAGCTTGAGAAGTCATACCCATAATAAATAGAAAACTTCCAAATTTGCTCAAAATTATAATCTGGAAAATTAAGAATACAATCTGAATGTAGAAAGATTAGTGATTGCCTAGAGCTAGGGAATTGGGGAATGGCTGCTAATGGGTATGGGATTTCTTTTGGGGCCAATAAAAATATCCTAAAATTGACGGTGGTGATGTCTGCACAACTCCAAGAATATACTAAATAGCACTAAATTGTACACTTTAAAAGGACAAGTTAACATGGCATATAAATTTTATCTCAATAAAGCTGTTATTTGAAAAAATTATCTACATGGAACATAGCACACTGAAGCCCATAGTAAAACATCACATAATTATCAATTAGTATTCTAAAAGTGATCCTTCATTGACCTTACTAGCAATTCAATTATCCACATGAATAAAAAGGGTAATGAACATTAAAAAAACAAATGTTTTTTTAATCAACAAATACGTATGCCTGAAATAAAATTTAAAATAATTACAAATAAAACATAATTAAAATAAAACATCAAACCAGTAATTCACCTCCACTCAGTTACATTACTGACTGGCTCTGACGAGAAAGGTGTAAATAATTCAGAATAAAGTTTTTGCCTGCCATCTAGTGTTGGGAAGAATTGCATAAAGGTATTCTTAGTATTTTTTTGGTCTGCTCCTGAATTCAAAGTAACTAAAATCAATTTTTGGTCCTTTCCATTAATCATCACATTGGTGTCTATGCCAAAGCAGTAATTTTTAGACAGATTTGAGCAAAAAGGCAAAAATAAACAAGAACATCAACCAGGAACCTAAAAAGTTCTAAGCACGAATTATACTCACATCCACAGTCATGTTCTGATACTCTGATGGCATAGGAGTCTGTGCTACCTCATCATCCAGCTGTCTCCAGTACCGAGTCATATCTAGAGCAGAGTGCATACATAATGGACATCTGTAGCCTCTAGAAGAGATAGAAAGGTTATTTTCCAAACATTAAACAAGGAGTATATCAACTCAGGTATACAAGATGATGCATGCTAACTGGCACATAAACCATCCAAAACAGAGCATTATTCTGTATTTCAAGATGACCTGTTACGAACCTGGGAACTTTTACACTATAAGTTTCTAATTAAATCCTGTAACCTATGGTATTTTTTACACCTTCTTTTTCCTCAGTTCTCTAAAGTGGGAAGGAATTCGTATTCTTTGTAGAATATATTTAATATATTTTTTATATGAAGTTTTTCTTTAAAGATTTTATTTATTTATTTGACAGAGAGAGAGAGAGCAAGAGCAGGAACACAAGCAGGGGAAGTGGGAGAGGGAGAAGCAGGCTTTCCGGCAAGCCGGGAGCCCAATGTGGGACTCGATCCCGGGACCCTGGGATCATGACCTGAGCTGAAGGCAGACGCTTAACGACTGAGCCACCCAGGCGCCCCTTATATGAAGTTTTTTATTTTAAGTAATCTCACACCCAACATGGGGCTCAAACTCACAACCCAAGACCAAGAGTCACATGTTCTTCCAACTGAGTGAGCCAGGCACCCCTATATTTAATATATTTTAAAAACCTGTTCATCATGGAACACTACATCAAAAACTAATGACATAATGTATGGTGACTAACATAATAAAATAAAATTAATTAAAAAAAAACACCTGTTCAGCTCCTTTTTTTAGCTAAATAACCTCAATTTCTTAATATATTCAGGCAATTCAGATTGTATCATTTTCTTTCTAAAAATTCTGAAGAATTCCCTTCTATCTGGCTCTTAAATTAAAAGTTCTGCTTACGAATTTGCAGGACCAAAATACATTTACACAGTCTCTTCTCTCCTATTTTCATTTCATTTTAACATCCTTCCCCCACAATAAAGTCTCTGCTTTAGATAATCTTGTTACCAGCTTTCTTTGCAGATGATTATCCTGGGCCAATGTAATGCTTTAAGAGAATTTTGAGCAACATGCCTCAGCATCTTTACAGCGCTACGGATTGCCTTTGGCAGCGCCTGCGCCCCTGGTAAGCACAGCCAGAGAAGAAGAGGTAGCTCTTGTGAGTTGTGGGATGAAATAAGGCATAATATAAGCATGGGGACAAAGATGCAGTCCTATATCCACAAGACACTTTGCCCAATTTAACACTATTCATTTACCCTACCCATCTCAAGATAAATATCTGCCATGCCAATAAGATGTATCAGCAATGTTAGCCCACTTCCACATCCCCGCGCCAAAAAAAAAAAAAATCAGACATCTTACAATTATAACTTCTAAAAATCCCATCAAACACTCACTCTTTCAACATTTCTTCATAACACGTTCTGAAAAAAATATATGACACTATTTTAGTAAAGCAAAAAGCATCTGCACTATTTTCAAACACTTCTGAGGAAAAAAGAATTACTTTACCTATGTAAAAGATGTCCACATGGCAAGACATGAGCAACAACACGGGATGTGTGAATGTCCTATAAAGGAAATAAATGTTAGTGTTTGCATGAAGACAATATAAACATCCAAGTACTTTAAATTCAAGAGGGAATATTTCCAAAAAAATGAAATCTTGCCATTTGCAACGATGTGGATGGAACTAGAGGGTATTATGCTAAGTGAAATAAGTCAATCAGAGAAAGACAATTATCATATGATCTCACTGATATGTGGAATTTGAGAAACAAGGCAGAGGATCATAGGCGAAGAGAAGAAAAAATGAAACAAGACGAAACCAGAGAGGGAGACAAACCATAAGAGACTCTTCAATCACAGGAAACAAACTGGAGGGGAGAAGGGTGGAGGGACGGGGTAACTGGGTAATGGACATTGGGGAGGGTATGTGATTTAATGAGCACTGGGTATTATACAAGATGAATCACAGACCTGTACCCCTGAAACAAATAATACATTATATGTTAATTAATTGAATTTAAATTTTTAAAAAATTTAATCTTAAAAGATGGAATATGTTTTAAGTTAGTAAGGCCTCACAAATTTGCTACTCCCGAATTTATTTTAATTTTTTAAGTAGGCTCCACGCCCAACATGGGGCTTAAACTCACGACCCTGATATCAAGACTTGCATCTCCACAGACTGAGCCAGCCAGGCACCCCTTTATTGCAATTTCAACATGACTTTTGCTAAGAAAATATTATTTCTCTCTCTTTAGATGTCCTCAGGTTTTCTGGAGAATAAATGGAATGTAATTTAAAAAAAAAAAAGAGAGAGAGAGAGGGAATATTTCCAAAGCAAATAACATTTTAAGCTTACCTCCAAACATATGGGACAATTCTGCCGGGAAACATTTTCAATACACTGTTTAAAAGAGAAACTCAAGTTACTAAAAGCTTAACTAGATGGAAATGACAGTACATATTAATAAAAACCAATGATAACGAAAACAATGATGCTAACTTACTAAAGATAATAATTAACATTAACACATGTCTCTTATATGTCAGATAGGAACTGAACAGTTAACTCACACAACTATTTCAGGCTTTTCATATTACCTGAAACAATGAAATTACTCAAGAAATTATCTTCATTTTACAAGTAAGGAAAATCAGTGAATCAAGATTTACCAAAGATGCAGAGGTAATAACGTTTGGAATCTTTTCAGCTTATATGTGTTTTGTTCCAAAGCTACTTAAGGATATCGACAATGATAACGGTTCATGTTACTGAAGTTTACTACATGCCATATATTAAGTACATTACCTGCATTAGCTCAATCAAGTCCCAAACTATAAATGCAGGGACAATTATTACCCCATTTTACAGATGAGGTATTTGAGGCCTAGAGAAGCTCAATAACTTCAAATGCAGTAGAACTGCATTTGAGCTCCAATAGGCTGCCTCCAGTGCCAGAGCTCTTAACTTGATAAGACAGGGTGATTAAATGCGGGAAGGTAAGGGGAAGCACCAAGCTATAAATGATGCCCAGGTTTTTTAAGTGAGCACCTGAGTATATGATAGGACAATTTACTAAAATACAGACAATAAAAAAATAACTGACAAAGATACCATAAGAGAAAATGTGCATATAGTTTTTGAAAGACCACACAGCTATCACCCCCCAAACTCAAGTCTATAAAACCAAACTCAATCTTTTAATTCCAGCAAATTCACCATCCATTAATCAAGTACTTAAAGCAAGGGCTAAAAACCTTAAGAATCATCTTTACTCAGCCCCATTCTTTTTCCCTTCTACCTTGTCACCATATCCCAAATGCTCATTATTCAATTTCTCTTAACACTTGACTATTTTAGGCCAGCATCTATTTAAAAATCCTCATTAATGTTACCTATATCAAATCAAAATAAAAAATTTAATTTTTTAAATTAAAGGAATGAGGAAAAAAATCCTCATTACTCTCTCTAATCTCTGATGTTTTTTAGATTTTTTCTAAATAATGAAAAATAATTTTAAAGGGCCTGGTATCATGTTATAATTAATAGATCCAAAATTTAAAATATTTCTAACTATGAAAGGAAATATAAAAATATTTTCTGAATTTTCTTGAAGTGCTGTTACATTGCTATTGCTTCTTTATTATGCTATTTTAGTTATTCTTTTTTTTTATGATTTCTTATTTATTTATTTGACAGAGAGTGAGAGAGCACAAGCAGGGGGAGTGGCAGGAGAGGGAGAAGCAGGCTCCCCAATGAGCAAGGAGCCCCATGCGGGGCTCGATCCCAGGATCCTGGGATCATGACCTGAGCCAAAGGCAGATGCTTAACTGACTGAGCCACCCAGGCACCCCTCATTTTTAGTTATTCTTAAAACCAGTACCAATGAAATGAATCCATAAACTTACTTAGAAGTTGTCAACATTATGCTAATAACTGATATAAGGATTCTTACACCCTATGGGGCACCTGGGTGGCTCAGTCAATTAAGCAGCCAACTCTTGATTTCGGCTCAGGTCATGATCTCAGGGTCCTGGCATCAAGCCCCGCATCGAGCCCCATGTCAAGCCCTGTGCTCAGCATAGAGTCTACTTGAAATTCTTCCCCCTCCTTTTACCCCTCCCCCTGCTTGTGTGCTCTTTAAATCTTAAAAAAAAAAAAAAAGTGTTCATATACACTATACAGAAGAAAAAATTGTAGATCAGATATTCTAAGGCATAGGTCTTAGAACACCTACTTAATAATGCTCAAAAATAAAAAGTAACATAGTTGTACTTGGTAATATCTGAAAATTAGCATGCTTCCAAACATATTATGATTTAATCTGGTTTTCAAACACAATATTAATACTTCTTAAATTATGCAAACTTAATTATATACCTTGTGCTTTCCTTGGAGATTCATAGCTAGGCATAAGTTACATTTCAAACAATGGAAAAAGTCTTCCTTTGGACCAATCCTAAAAATATATGTGAAAGCCAAAAAATTAGGTTCATTTTTACTACAATGGCAATTTACTCATTTTTATGTTAAGTTTAGTTTCACCGTAAAGTTAGTTCAAATCACAATGACTAACATGGGGTAAACCCCCACCTCCCCAATGTCACTCCCCAAATGTAAGCACTATGAACAGAATGGTATCTATCCACGTTTTTTCTATAAAAGTATATACACAACACATACACACCTTTTGGGTTTTATTTTTTACATAAATGGATTCTTTCTATATATCCTGTTCTGTGACTTTTTTTCACTGAACAACATATCCTGAAGATTATTCTGTCTATATAGAACCACACTTCATTCCTCTTCATAATTACATAATATTACATGGTATGGACAGATCATAATTTTTAAAAGTATTCCCATATATAATTTACTACCTTGAGTTAATACAATGATATAAAATAAATATGCTTATACAGGGACACCTGGGTGGCTCAGTCGTTAAGTGTCTGCCTTCAGCTCAGGTCATGATCCCAGGGTCCTGGGATCGAGCCCCACACAGGGCTCCCTGCTCAGCGGGGAGCCTGCTTCTCCCTCTCCCTCTGCCCCTGCTTGTGCGCACTCTCTCTCTCTGACAAATAAAAACAAAATCAATCAATCAATATGCTTATACAGACATCACTTAGCCCATCTGTTGATAATTTTTGTAAGATGCCTAAAACTGAAACTATGGGATCAGAGGGTATTACACATCACTGGTTTTGATACTGACAAACTGACCTCCAAAAAGACAATACTAAATTATGCTCCCACTAACAATCTGTGACAACACCTATGTTCCCCACACCACAGTGAACACTGGTTACCTAGATGATAGACAAATAAAAGGCGTCATTTTAATTTGCATTTCTCAGGTTATGAGACAGGAAATATATTTTAATGTTTATGAACTATATGGATTTCTACTGTGGATTGTTCATGTATGCTCTGTTCACTCTAGGGTATCTTTTACCATTTTAAAACAACTGTTTATATATCCTGAATATTAATCTTTTCCATTTGTATATTTACCATATCCTGGTATGTCACATCTTTCTTGATTTATATATTTTGTCATACAGCCATTTTAATTCCTATGTACTAAAAGCCATTGATATTTTCCTTTATGGCTTATGCTTCTGCCTCTTGTTTAGGAAAGACTTTTGAAACCTATAGGTTATAAATATATGTATACCTCTAAGACTTATGATTTTTAATTTTTATATTTTTCTTTCATCCATTTCAAATGTATTATGCATGATAAAGATAAGATAGCTAGTTGTTCCCAAATTTTTATTATTCCTTTCTTTCACCACAACAAAACACTTAGCTAGGCACAAGGGTGTCCTGAATAAAGACTATTTGCAACTTCTCTGGAAGTTGTGAACAAAAGAGATAGTGAAATTTTTGTGTCGTGCCCTTAAAAAGGAAAGCTCAACAAACCCTAAACACAAGCAATATGAAAAAAACCCTATCATGGAACATCATAATCAAACTGCTCAAAACCAAAGATAAAATCTTAAAAGCAGCCAGAAAAAAAAAAAAGGTCTGTACGGAGGAACAAAGATAAGGATGACACCAGACTCCTTACTGCAAACAATGCATAATATATTGTACAGAATACAGTAGCGGAACATCTTTAAAGTATTGAAAGAAAAAACTGTCAGCTTAGAATTCTGTATCCAACAAAATATCTTTCAAAAATGAAAGCAAAATGAAGATGTTTCTAACATACAAAAGCTAGAACGATTCATTAGCAGGAGATGCTGTTTAAACAAATCAGTCAATTTGGCATCAGTACTTGGAAGTCACAGTTAGAGGTGATCTGGCAGGCTCTGCAGCTCTCAAACTTCACCCCAACACACAGTAAATCCTTTTACATCCTAACCCAGTTCTCCCTTCCCCTCTCACACATATATACACATACTCAAAATGCTAATAAAAGTTCCACGGAACAATACTTATCCTTACCATGTATTTATCTATTTTTTAGTATTTTTTTAATGGTGGCAGGACTCACTAGATCCGCTTCAGTTTAAAATTCACTACTCTATATAATACATCCTCTTTACTTCCATCCTCAATTCCAGTCTCTACCTCCACCTCCACTGTCCCTCACTCCGTTCTTTTACTGCCTTCTCTCAGGCTTGGTTATTTATTTACACCCGGGACCATTCTGATCTATTCAGCCTTGGCCTATCTCTGTTAAAACTTTACTCAAACTTTCCTCAAATTAAGACCACTCTAATCCATATAATCTGACAAACACTATAGTAATGACTGCTTATTAAGCCTATTCTTTCACAAACAGAATATAAATTTAAGAACCAGAATCATGCCTTCTATCCAGTCGTGCTCAATACATAACAAAGATTTGTCTGATGCTTATTTAATAACCTGCAGAAATGTGAAAACACATCCTTCCCTTAAAGTATCATTTTATCAGATGTTTTATTTCCCCACTGTAGTTACAAATTTATATAACTTTTTCAATTTTAAAAGTAATACTCATTCATTATTTAAAATGTGTAAAACCAGGGCACCAGGGTGACTCAGTTAAGTGTCTGCCTTCAGCTCAGGCGATGATCCCAGAATCCTGGGATCAAGCCCCACATGGGGCTCCCTGCTCAGAGAAGAGTCTGCTTCTCCCTCCCCACCACTCGTGCAGCATGCACGCTCTCTCTCTCCCTCTCAAATAAGACCTTTAAAAAAAAAAAATGTGTAAAACCCAGAAGAACATGAACCAACAAATATACCAACAAATACCAAATTTAATCATGATCCCACCACTCATGGGTAACTACTGCTACTATTTTGGTATGTATGATATCCTGACAGACATTTTGTACCAATCATTCTCTCGATTCCCAAATATTATTTAAGAACTTACTTTTAATATGGGTTTGTAAATTTAACAATCTTCCAAGATACAGGCTGGTTCTCATTTTTCATTATTATATTTTTGTTCTATCGGTACAAGACATAACACGATATATTCTACACACAATTCTTGGTACATATCTCAACTTCCTTGGGATAATCTAAAAATGGAATTATACAAAGGGCTGAAACATTTTTTAAGATCAGAAATCAGAACACCAAAACCACATCTGCCATAGCATACTCTCATAAGTATCCTGGTGCTTATTTTATAACAATAAGAAATTGTATTTCCCCATTTAAAAAAAAAGAAAAAAGCTCATTCCAGTACATTTCAGTAAGGATATATACACCCACTGCCAAAAATTCAGTGTCTGCCTGAACACTGTCTGCCTCTAATTAAAGAAAAACTGAAATCCTATCTTTAGGGCACATCACACTTGGAGAGACTTACTGCCATAGTCAAAAGATTATCTATCATGGAGCTATTTTAAAATATAAAATCAGGAATAACATACTACTAAACTCTGTTAAGAAGCACTGATTTCCTTATAGTGATTATTGCCTAAAGATAACAATTTTCAAGCCCAGAGACCAGAGTCAAGCTTAGAGGTGTTTTAAGTACCAAGCACCAGTAGGAGAAATCTGATTACCTTTACCTTGCAGATGTTTAATGGACTAAAAGCAATAACTAAGTTTCATAATATACTTAAGACAAAAAACCTGTCTTTAATATCCAAAAAAGGGCTCACTGTAAAAGAGTATCAAAGAAGGTTCAACTACAAAATAAGAAGACTGATATTTTAGCAAAAATATAATAATTCATGCATTCAAATGACATGAGATTTTTTAAAATGTCATCATGACAGGGTAAAGAGTTTCCAACAACACTGCTATTGCAAAAACATTTTTTAACTTTAACTCTTTTGATATTTTTATTGTTTAAAAAAATTGTCATTATCTGATGGCCATGTCATTTCTTTTTTTTTTTTTTAAGATTTTATTTATTTGACAGAGAGAGAGAGAACACAAGTAGGCAGAGTGGCAGGCAGAGGGAAAGGGAGAAGCAGGCTCTCTGCTGAGCAGGAAGCCGGATGTGGGGCTCGATCCCAAGACCCCAGGATCATGACCTGAGCCAAAGGCAGCCGCTTAACCGACTGAGCCACCCAGGCGCCCCTGGCCATGTCATCTCTGACTAAACACAGTATTTGCCAATCTTATTTAATAAAAGATTTTGCTCCCAATATCTTTTTCTTTTTTGGAGTGGGAGGGGGAACTGGAGAGTGGCAGAGGGAGAGAGAGAATCTTAAGACAGCTCCACACCCAGCATGGAGACTGACTCAAGGCTTGATCTCACAGCCCTGAGCTGAAATCCAGAGGTGGATGCCTGGGGCGCCTGGGTGGCTCAGATGGTTGAGCGTCCGCCTTCGGCTCAGGTCATGATCCCAGGGTCCTGAAATCGAGCCCCACATCGGGCTCCCTGCTTGGCAGGGAGCCTGCTTCTCCCTCTCCCTCTACTGCTCCCCCTGCTTGTGCTCCCTCGCTGTCAAATAAATAAAATCTTAAAAAAAAAAAAAAAAAGAGCTGGATGCTTAACCGACTGAGCCACCCAGGCACCCCTACTCCCAACATCTTTTAGCAAGTTTTAAAAAAATAAAAATGAATACCTCTGAAAATCCCCAAGGGGAGTGAATTTTCAGTGTGCCATAGGCACTCTGAAGAACTGTAAAAAGACATTCCAAAGATTTTTGAACAATGACAACAGACATAACGCCACCTAAAATACCTACCTGAAGTGATCATAATCATCTGTCTATAACACATACCCTAGATGAATGACCCCACAAGAAAATGAATGAACAATGTATTTTTTTTAAGATTTACTTATTTTTATTTGAGAGAGAGCGAGAGAGCAAGCGAGTGTGGGGGGAGGTGCAGAGGGAGAGGGAGAGAGAGAATATCCAGCAGACTCCCGCTGAGCATGGAGCCTGACGCAGGACTCGATCTCCTGACCCTGAGATCATGACCTGAGCCAAAATCAAGAGTTGGATGTTCAACCAACTGAGCCACCCAGGTGCCCCTGAACAATGTATTTCTAAGGAAAAAAAAAATGGATTCCTCACCTAGTTATTTAATAGGAGGGACTTCAATTCACAGTATTTTGTTACATGAAACCAGACCATCCCATTTTGCTCAAAGGATCTAACAGCATTCTTCCATCTTTTATGTTGTTTATACACCAAAATTTACTTGGTATGACTCCTAAATGGAGAAATGTTGAAAGGGAAGTATGTGTATAAAGTATGTGGAAGAGGGGCATGTGGGTGGCTCAGTCCATTAAGCGCCTGCCTTCAGCTCAGGTCATGGTACCGGGGTCCTGGGATCAAGCCCCTCATCGGGCTCCCAGCTCAGCAAGGAATCTGCTTCTCCCTCTCCCTTTGCCCCTCCTCCCACTTGTGTTCTCTCTCTTGCTCACTCTCCCTCTCAAATAAATAAAAATCTTAAAAAAAAAAAAAGTATCTTAAAGAAAACAGATGATGTAAAAATTGAAAAAATTTACAGGATTGATCATCCTAAATAAGGTGTTTATAAATCTAAAAATAAAAAATATTTTGTTATATTGAAACTAAAAAGTCACCTTTAAATACAATTATGAGCTCTAAAGGTTTCAAAAACATTGAATTTGACAATGCATAGACAGAAGTAATGATAAGCCAGAATCTATTAGTGATGTATTTGAGATCTGGAATCAATATTATATTTTGATGGTATGAGTGCAGGAACTGAATAAATTTACAGGACTGTAAATTAATTACAAGCTAGAACCTACTAGAATTGTATCTAAAACCTGGAATCAGTTATTAACAAGATGGACATGTGCCAGACATTCAAAGGATATTGTCAAATGTCGTACATATCCCTTTAGAACTAGAAAAATATGGAATCAAAATTTAGATTTGCAACATTTAAATTCTTATTAAAATTTCTAATGAAGTTGTTTTTCACTGCCTTTATTCTTCTGTCATTCACAATAAATATATAAATTATATAAATAATAAAAAATATTGTTATTTGTAAAAGGATTTAAAAATAGACGTTAAATGTTGATGACAAATTTTCTTCATATACAAACAGAAATCATAACACCAAAAACATTGTGCTAAAGATACACAACCTACACATTACTAAGTACCTACTGTATACATGGCACTCCCAGGTATACAAATTTAAAGTTTGAAAATACCTTGATCTCACGAAGCTTAATATTTACCAGGTAGAGGAATTTAAAATTTGAAAACATCTTAATTTCATGAAGCTTAATATATACAGGGTAAGATGAAATGTCTATTCTGCAGTCTCAACAACTTGAAAGTCAATAAATTAAACATAAAATGTATTGATTCCTTTGTTATAATAGTGGTAATTAAAAACTGTGTGCAGATCTGACATACAAAATAACTCAATATAACAGTGAAAATGAATTGGAGCTCATGAATCAAATAGGATGAACCCTAGAAACGAAGTTCCGTTAAAAAAAAATAGACAAATATATAGAACATGAGTTTAAAAATAAGCAAACCTAAACATGTATTGTAAACTTCCACTCCACAAAGATAAAGTAGCTTGTATAGGACCAAAGCTCCCACTGACAACTACAGAGGCTAGATTCAAAAAAAACAAACAAGCTATTTAATAGCAGTAAAGAACAACTAAGGGCTTAAAGGGTCAATACCCCAGAGAGAAGGGAAATACCCTGAGGCAAAGCCAACATTCCCTGCTTCTTCCTCCTTAGGGAACTTGCAGTCCCTACACTATTCTATTAGAAGCTAAGAAGCTAAGCAGTAAGCAGTAGGTAAGAGGATAGGAAACCAAGTAAACCCTCTGGCAATTTCTCTGCTAGGGAGGCAAAAAACTGAAGGCCAGGTCCCACCACAAGAGATGCCCTGGTAAACACCCCTGGCTTTAAGTCAAGCCCCCTGAGGAACCATGTGCTAGGAGCCTGAGTGTTAGGGAAAACAAAATAGAACAGGACTTAATAAATGAAACTTGGCCTCTAATCATCTCAATCTTTAATTGGATCAATGGGATCTGTCTCTAATTAACTGCTTGCCAAAAGAAAATCTCTTTGGAAAAAATTAGCATCCAGAGCTTATACAATTTTGTCCAACAACCAACTAAAAAAAAATATGAAGCATGCCAAAAGGCAAGACTAAAGAACCAAACACCAAAGGAAAAAAAATACAGAAATCAGAACTGACCCACAGATAATCAAGATAGTGGATTTCTCAGACACTGCCTTTAAATTACCAGTGATTAATATGTTGAAAGAAAAAAAAAAAAGGTGAAGAATTTCACCTAAAAAATGGAAGGTACAGAGAGTGGGGGAGGATTAAATGTAAACTCTATAATTTTAAGAAAAAAAAAAAAAAACCTAAAATGAAAAACTCAATAGATTAAATAGAAGATTCAACACAGTACGAGAGACCTGGAAGATAAATCAGTAGGAACTACGCAATTTAAGCATGAAGGGGTGGGGGGGAAGATAAATACAGAAAAAAAAAGAGACATATGGGACACAGTGAAAAGGTCTATACCTAAAGTCTCAGAAGAGGCAAAAGCAGGGGGCAGAAATACTGTCTGAAGAGATACTGGCCAAGAATATTTCAAAACTGACAGAAAACATCAAGCCACGGATTCAAGAAATTCTACAAACTGCAAGCTGGGTAAGTATTTCACAAACCTGTACACATCATGGAAAAACTGCTAAAAACCAATGACTTGAAAACATCGAGAGGGATAAAAGACAGAATATCTTCAAAGAAGCAATAATAATCCTGTTAGGTGACTCTAAAACAGAAACCATGGCACTAGAGTATCTTTAAAATGCTAAAAGTATTTCTATACCTAACAAAGATAAAAATCTTAAAAATGAAGGCAAATGAAGACATTTTCAAGAGACAAAAAACTGACAGAATTTGTCACCAGCAGAGCCTCACTAAAATAATGAAAATAACTTTAATTATGTTATGTTAATCACCATACATTACATCATTAGTTTTTGATGTAGTGTTCCATGATTGTTTGTGCATAACACCCAGTGCTCCATGCAAAACGTGCCCTCTTTAATACCCATCACCAGGCTAACCCAACCCCCCACTCTCCTCCCATCTAGAACCCTCAGTTTGTTTTTCAGAGTCCATAGTCTCTCATGGTTCGTCTCCCCCTCCAATTTCCCCCCTTCATTCTTCCCCTCCTGCCATCTTCTTAATGGAAAGAATTCTTGAAACTGAAGGAAAATAATCCTGAAGACAAAGGAGATGCAGAAAGGCAAGAGCAACAGAAATGGTAAATATGTGGGTAAATCTAAGAGAATATTGGCTGTTCAAAACAATGTCTGTAGAGTTTAAAATATACAGATTAAAAAACATGACAACAATTGCATGTAAATCCTCTTAGTTAAGGTTCTTGCACTGCCCAGAAATAATAAATACATTACTCTAGTAAACCAAGGATGTATGTTATAATTTCTAAGATAACTGCTAAGAGAATAATAGAAGACTGTATCTCTAACAAGTTTATAGAGAATAAAAACAAAATAGAAAAATTGCTGATTAATCCAAAAGAAGGCAAGCAAGGAGAAAAAAAGGACAAATAGACAAATACTAAGGGAATAGAAAATACTAAAATTGTAGATTGAGTTGGAAAATTGTACATTGTAGAGTTATATATGTATATTTATAAAATTATATTAATAAGTACACTAAATATGCTAATTAAAAGACAAGAGTTTTCATCAAACTCCATTAAAAAAAAATCAACTATATTCTACTTACAAGATAAATGCCTTAAATATAAGTATACAGAATGTTTGGAATAAAAAAAAGGGATACACATGCAAAAACTAATCAAATGAAAGCTGATCTAGATATAGTAGCTCTTAAGACAGGAAATACTGCTAAAGATAAAAAGAGACATTTTATAATGATAAATGGGTCAATCATAAAGGAATACAGAACAATTCTATGTAAACACCTAATGATATTGCCTTAAAATATATAAAAACACAAAATATATAAAAACACAAAAAAGCATATACTATATGATCCCATTTACAAAAGTTCAGGAGAGTGGTTACCTTTGGACTAGTGTATTGACTTGAAGGGGGCATAAGAGAGGCTACCACATTGATATAAACATTCCACTCTTTGATCTGGGTGGTGATTAAAAGAATGTTTTCCTAAGTAAATTCATAAGATAGTTTATGATTTCTGCATCTTTTGGAATGTTTGTTATCCTTCCTTAAAAACAAACTACATAAAAGCTAGAAAGTGATTTAAAATATTCAAGACTGGTTATCTCCAATGGGAAAGAGGAGAAAAGACTAAGGTGGAACACTTGGAGCTTCAACAGTATTGGTAACATTCTATTTCTTAAACTGAGTGACTTATTGTATCAGTATACTTTATAACATATGTTACATATGTGCTTTTGAATATATATCTATTACTTCAGAATTTTTAGAAAGAAAAAATTCCTATATATGGCATGTCGAGAACAGCTTATCAGTGAGAGACTGGACTGTAGGTTATTTTTATTCTTTCTTTTTCCAATTTTTACAAAATCAGCCTATACTTTGAGAATTTTTTTTAAAAACTAATTTTTAAAAAAGAAAAGTCCACCTTAATTTTCCACTTCAGTTGCCAACAAAACACTTCAAAAGCATATTTTATATCCAAACGTTAGAATTTTAAATAGCTACACAATAAGTGATGGGCTAATTAAATTATTACTACAAAAGAGGCATGAAAATTTTTTTTAGAATAACGGAAATGTTTATCTTGATCAGGTTGGTAGTAACACAGTTATATATATTTGTCACACTAAACTGGACACTTAAAATGAATGCATTTTATTAGATAAAATTATATCCCAACAAAGTTGATTTTAAAAACTATTATTGCCCAGGTAAATTAAAAGTAATTAGAAAAGAACATTTTACATACAGTACCTACAAATTCCACAGTTTTCACAATGATACTGCTTCTTGTCTTTGTCAAAGAGATGGCATATACTGCAATAATATTCCCCAAACAATGTGCTACATTCTTCGCAAGTCTGTTGGGCCTAAAACAGACACGTGTAATTAAAAATTAGATTAAATTTACCAAAACAGGGCGCCTGGGTGGCTCAGTTGGTTAAGCGACTGCCTTCAGCTCAGGTCATGATCCTGGAGTCCCGGGATCGAGTCCCGCATCGGGCTCCCTGCTCAGCAGGGAGTCTGCTTCTCCCTCTGACCCTCCCCCCTCTCATGCTCTCTCTCAAATAAATAAATAAAATCTTTAAAAAAAATAAAAATAAAAAAAAATAAATTTACCAAAACATTTTGTATTATTATTTGAATATCCACAATTTATGTTACAATATATGCAGATTTTTACAAGGTTTTAAACATTTAAATCAAAGATATTGCTTAGAGTTAAAGAAGTCTTATTTGCAATACTCGATTAAATTTTGTAAACCACCTTAACAAACATTTTTTAAAAAGAAAATAGAAATGTGATAAAATCTTACGTGTTGAATTTTTTCACAGTTTATGCACTGCACTTCCTTTACTTTAAAGCGATCTAGCTGATGATCTTCATTGTTATCATGACACAACCGACAAGTATAAAGTTTGTCACAGCAAGGTGCCTAATGCCCAGGGGGAAAAAGAGGTATAAGAAGAGAAAAACAAGTTTACAAGTTTACAATGCAAAAAAAAATTTTCTTCCTCCTCCTTCTGGAACAAAGTCAAAGAATACAACCAATGGATGAGTTTGTAAACTGATCCTAAACATAACTTTTCACTGTTTCTTAGCATATTTTAACTATTCCCCCTCAATATCTATGTCTTTATCAAGCTGAACATAATCTAGTCCTTAAAGACTAAAGAATTATGAAAAATGGACATCCTCAGACAGAAGAACTAATCCCACAACACCCTAAACTCATCCTCAGCCTAAATGGCAGGCAGGCAACTTCTTCTGAGACATTTCCAGATAAATTCATTTACCTACTTCAACACTTAAACATTAACTATAATAAAGATTATATTTTAATTCACTCGTATTTATTAATCATCAACTATATCCTTGATATTTTAGAGGATACAATAAGTGTAAGAAGAGATAGTCCTTGTTTTCAAGAGTGGCAGACTACCAAAATCTTCTCTCCTTCCTGGACACATGACTGCCCAGCTATACTACAGTTCCCAGCCTTCTTTGATTTCAGCTGTGGCCAAATGACTAAGTTCTTACCAAAATTACCTCAATTGTGACTAAGTTCAGAAGAAATCAGTGCCACTCCTGGGCCTGAGTATTAAGAAACTGGGCATGCCTCCTCCTCCACGCTCCCTTTCCCCTTTCCATCAGACGAAACCTGGACATGGCAGCAACCCAGCTGATGACTGAATTCCCTAAAACATGGCAAAATAATACAATGGGAAAAATTTGTCCCTGGAGTGATCATGTGGGTCAGCCTCATCGCCAAACTGGGTAATTCACCTTGAAATTGTTAGGTGGGAAAAAATAAACTCTTAATTCTTTAACCCACATTACTGTTGGCTTTTCTGTTACCCTTAGTAACTTAGCCTTATCCTAACTTGTACATCAAGAAGTTTCCAAGCCAGTAAGTTAACCCAGTACTTTCCAGTATACTGTGACCTTCCAGATCCACTCATTTCTGAAAATTTCTGATGATTTACCACAACACAGTTCATTCCTTAAAGATTTTAATGCTCAACTGGTACCCTTTCTCTCCCAATACTACTCTTGTCCTAAATCTTAGTGATCTGCACATCCATCATGATGGATACTCTGAACTCTGAACTCTCAATTCCTTGACTTTCTTTCTTTCTTCCAATGGTCTTGTCCTCCAACCCTCCTCAGCCACATATTCTCACAGTCATACCACAGAACAGTAGTTCTCAAATGTTTTGGTCTCAGGACCCCTTTACACTCTTAAAAATTGTTGAGGATCTCAAAGAGCTTTTGATTATGTGAATTATCTCTACTGACACCATACTATAAAATAAAACTAAGTTTTTAAAAATATTACTTCTTTTAAAAATAACAGTAACGAACCTATTACGTTAACGTAAATGACATATATTAACGAAAAATAACTAGTTTCCCCCAAAATAGCTGGATTCTCATTTCTGCTTCAAATTCTGTATTCAATCATTTTAGTTGAAGTATATGAAGAAACTCTGTACTCCCACAAATATATAGTTGGAAAAGGGAGGAGTATTTTAATAGACTTTACAGAGAATTATGGATACTCTTCTCTGATACTACACCAAAACTCAACAACTCTAGTTGTAACATGGGCTCTGAAATTGTATCGGTGAACTTTTCTCCCTCTGTTACATCAAAATCCATTGCTCTATCTTGCACTTTGAATCAATCTTTTACCCACACATTAGTCATTTGGAAAATATCAGTTCACTGAGTTCTATAGCTCTTCCAAATGTTCACACATTTTCCAAGCAATATAAAAAAATCCTATTTGTTAACATCACTACTGATCTCATCAGCAAAGTCTTTAGGTACTGGGACCCTTTTAAACTCACAGAGGCTTATATAAGTGTTTCAAAATTCTAATTTTTTTTTTAAGATTTTATTTATTTGACAGAGAGAGACACAGCGAGAGAGGGAACACAAGCAGGGGGGAGCTCCCTGTCGAGCAGGGAGCCCGATGTGGGGCTCGATCCCAGGACCCTGAGTTCATGACCTGAGCCTAAGGCAGACGCTTAACGACTGAGCCACCCAGGCACCCCTCAAAATTCTAATTTTTATGTGAAAGCTTGAATTTACCACTGTCGATTGTTTTCCTTGTAATGACAGTGTCTTTTCAACAGTTCACTTTTCAAGGAAGTGTCCACCAAATACACAAGTCTGAATAATCAGATTTCAAGTAAAAACTGTTATACGAGAAACTAGTTCAGTTCACAATCCAACTGCATAAGAACTTTCCTCACAATGACCGTTTAATTTTAGTATGCAAAAGTGCTTGGGGAAAACATCCCATTTCATCAAACATGTAAAAAGACACGTATTCAAGAGTTGAGATTTTATAAAATTAGTATTTTATTGCTTTAATTTTATCAATGACATTCTTAAGTGAGACTTTTTTTTAAAAAAAACTATAGGTGTAGTACAGGTCAGATGCCAGCAGTTTTAATAACTGCTTTTGCACACACTGAAAAAGACAACATCTTAGTATCAGAAAGTAGTTTTGACCCCAAGGATCCCCCAAAAGGGCCTCAGGAATCACCAAGGGGGTCCATTCACCACACTTTGAGAACCACTGCTCTAAAACAAGAACTGAATCCTGTTTATATCATAATTTCAAGCATGAAATTCTCTAACCACTACCTCCTCTTTCCAACTCACTTCAATGTTTCCCTTGCACATACTCTAGTTCCTTCCTTCTCTCTTCCTCTACATACTCTCCTAACCAAAACCCCAAATCTGGTTAAATCCAATTTTCTCCTATATAAGGAATATCCAGATATAGCTGAAGAAAAACACACTGGTCTCACTTCTAAGTCATGATCACTAATAAAAAGTGGGTTTTTATTCATTTCCCTAGTCGATTCCCTCACTCTTCTACAGTCTAGGGCCTAAAATCTAGATGATTATTTCACATTACTTCACATATTCTCTCTTTAAACCTTTAAACCTTTTCCTCCACCCTTACACTCCACTCATAATCTTGATTATTAAAACAGAAATAATCAAAGAGGGGCGCCTGGGTGGCTCAGTTGTTAAGCGTCTGCCTTCGGCTCAGATCAAGATCCCTGGGTCCTAGGATCGAGCCCCACATCAGGCTCCCTGCTCAGCGGGAGCAGGGAGCCTGCTTCTCCCTCTCCCACTCCCCCTGCTTGTGTTCCTTCTCTCGCTGTCTGTCAAATAAATAAAATCTTAAAAAAAAAAAATAGAAATAATCAAAGAAAACATTTTCTCACAAACTCTATCAACCTACTTGCAAATGTACCTAATACTTGGTCTTCCCTTCTGTTATGTTTTTCTCTAAGGCAACTGCTCCACTTGTGCACTGGATCCCATCTTTGATTATTCAAGAGCAGTAAATGCTCCTACAGTTTTTCCTCTCCCTCCTGCATTATAAAAAATGTTATCACTTCATGGGATGCCTGGGTGGCTCAGTCAGTTAAGCATCTGCCTTCAGCTCAGGTCATGATCCCAGGGTCCTGGGATCAAGCCCCACATCCGGCTCCTTGCTGAGCGGGGAGCCTGCTTCTCCCTCTGCCTGCAGCTCCCGCTGCTTATGCACTCACACTCTCTCTCTCTGACAAATAAATAAATAAAATGTTCTCACTTCACTGGGTCATTTCCAATATGCAAACATGCTGCAATACCTCCCATTTTAAAGGGAAAAAAAATCTCATGATCCCACATCGCTCAGCAACCACAGACTTTTTTTTTTGCTCTCTTTCACAACATAACTCCAAGAATTGTCCATGAAGGCTATTTCCAGTTTCACTACTCTCATTCTCTCTCAAATCCACTCCAGTCAGGCTCTGTCCCAATCTCTCCACTGAAACTTCTCTTGTCAAGATCACAAGTGACCTCCTCACCAAATTTAAAAGTCAATTTTCAGTTCTTATCTTACTCAAACAGCAGCATTTGATTTAGTTGATTACTTCCTCCTTAAAATTCTTCACTTGGCTCTGGTATTTAAGGAAGAAGGAGGGGGAAGGCAAAAAAGTATTTGATACTCAGGGTCAAGCATCTCAGCGCTATGAAACACAGACATATTTATGTGGTTTCTTGGGGGAAAGGGCCAACATGCTGAATTCAGTTCTAGTCATCAAGTTTCAAAGAGTAACAGTACATATCCGCGGAAATGGAATCAGAAGGATAGCATTCGATTTGCTTACACAACACTTGGTGAACAACTAACTTTGAAAGAGCTTCACCCAGTGCACTGAAGGAATGTTCACCAAGCCTGGCCTACAAGAAGGCTCTAAATTGTCCTTACAAGCCTCATACTTCTTTTTTTTTTTTTTAATGAAACAGGAACTTCTATCACCTCTATTTTACAAATGGAGCACTTGCTCAAAAGCACGGATCTATCAAGGGTCAGAGCTAGATTTGGGGGTAGGGCTGTGGAACGCCAAAGCTCAAACTTTCTAAGTAAAATCTTTAAACTGCTGCTTGCAGCAACAACAACAAAAATCAGGCAACTTTAATTGAATGGGTGCCAATTTTAAAAGTTCTAGATTGACTAGCAATTTTCCTCAAAGTAAACAACAAATATAACATATGCATACTGGGCACTTTCCTACACATAATCTATTTAATGGCAATTACACGGCTGTCTTTCTATTTCACAGAAACATTTTCTTGGCAGGCTTAGGCATATTCACTGACTCTAAAATGAAGCCGGCAAGCTGTAAAAGTTACTACAGGAGCTGAAATCGTATTCCGATTCTCCACTTACTTATCCCTCTTCCATTATTTCACTACACACCTGGAAGTCACCCTGGCGAAAAGCCAGCTCAGGCCCGGGGCTGCCTCAGTCTACTTACAGTAGCAAAAGACTAAATAAACCCATTGATAAAGTGACTGATGTGCACGCCCAGGCCCTTCCCAAGCAGAGAGCTTTGCTTACAAAGTGTTAAGCAGGAGAAAAGGTGGGGCCTGTGGTGGCCCTGCCAAAACGTTCTCCACGGCAGGAACCCAATTCGAGATGGAGAAGGTACCCTGACAAACGGCTTAGCCTCTAACTTAAGCCCAAACCTAACCGCCTTGCCCACTCCGCCCCCGCCCGGCCCGGCGGAAGCCTGTAAAGGAAGAGCCCATTGAAGTCGTCACCTTCAGGAGACATCCTCTGTCATAGTGCTCGCAGCCCCGCCGCCCTTGCTTTTGGCCGCGGGCGCCATCTTCCCACGCCGAGGCCGCCATCTCCTCCACCTCCCCTCAAACTCCACGGACCCTTCCCCCAGAATGAAAACCACGCCCAGAGTAGCGTCACTAGCACACCCCCTCCCGGCCACAGCAGCCAGCCGAGCTGATATGGCGGCTGAGCACGTGACCCGGGGCAGCCGGATTTCCGGTTCCCGGGGCTACGGGGCGGAAGTGAAGGGAAATGCAATCTCTGTCTTCGACGTTAGTCGCTGACTTCGCTGCTAACGGTAATAACTCTTAGGTTGCTTCTTCCCCCCCCCACCCCCATCGCTACTCGCCCAAACTCTGGGCGTGGTTCGGGGCGAGGTGGACCTTAGCGGCGCGGAGACGCCCGGTGGGCCCCCCCACCCCCAGGAAGGGACGCTCTCCGGCCGCATCCGCACCTGTGACAGGGCGGCCCCTCCTTTTCTCCCTGCGGCGGCCCGGAGCCTCGAGAAAGGGGCGGAGCTCCGCGGGCCCCTGGGATCTGAGCCAGTTACCTGCGCGCGCTGCTCCTGCAGCTGCTAGGCGCCAGGGTCCTCGCCGACCGTTCGAGCTGCTGCTTTTACTCGTTTTTCATTCCTTCCAAATATGCATTGACGTTTACTATGTGCCAGTCACCAATTAATCATGGGGACAAAAAGCGAGAAAAAACACAAGCCCCACCATGCCCTCTTGGAACTCACCACGCTAGTAAGGGAGAAAGACATTAATCAGAGAATCACTGAAATAAGATTACAACTTTGAGAAGTGCTAGGTAGAAGTGTGTGTTCTATGAGAGCTAATGCTAGATGGGATCTGATTGAATCTGAGTGTCAAGGAAGGTTTCCCTGGGGAAGCAACACGTAGCTAAAAGATGAGTAGAAGTTAGTGTGCAAAGGCCTTGTGGCACGGTGCCTGTAAGAAGCCGCGGAAGGGCAATGTACAAGACTGCAGGATTGAGTCAGACACCTCAGAATGCGTAGTGAAATACGAATTGCCTTATAAAGAGCCAAGCCCCTGGAAAATTTTTAAAGCTGCCGGTGTTGAAGAAAATATTTGCCTTTGGCTTTCTAGCACGGTTTCACAGTACCTAAAAACATGCTGGGAAAAGTAAATATGTTACCCTTAGCTTTGAAGTTACTAACTCTTACCGTTTTAATTTTCTTTCAGTTCTGTTATGAGTTGCTAAAATCATGGTGAAATGTTGCTCGGCCATTGGATGTGCTTCCCGCTGTTTGCCAAATTCCAAGTTAAAAGGACTGACATTTCATGTGTAAGATTTTGCTGTAGTTAAGCCAAGTACTTCTGATTGTTATAAAAAGCCAAAGACAGTTCCACTTAAATCTTCAGTTTTGATCTTTAGTTCCCAAATCTGTAAATAGCTTTTTTAGCTAAATTTGAAGTGACAGTGATAATTTACATTTTTATAATTTAGTTTAAAAGTTTAAGATACCTGCCAAGGTATCAGAGGCTAGTAAACAAAAATATCAAGCTCATTTTTGCTAATATTATTACTTTGCATTTTAACATACCTTCAAAGAAATTCAGTTTTGTTTACATGGAGTTTATAACCTGAAGCAAGAAAGGATCTTTGCCCAAATATGTCCTGTCCTTTCCATTTAGAAATAGATCAAACTTATGTTGTAGAGAAAAAAATATAAATTACAAGCTCAGACCAAGGGTTCTTTAGCAGTATTACCAATAAATCAAGATGTTCCAAATTTTCTATTTTAGCCATTCTTCTGACAGCAAAGGAAAGGAGTAATAAGATTTAATAATTATTCATTTGCTAAAGGTTTATTTTGCTGCTTTTGCGCCAGGCACTGTGCTACGTGCTAGAGAAAGATCTGTTAACTACTTTGCTAGGTATGAGGAAACAAAAAATGAGTACGTGTACCCTACCTTTTCCAAAAAAGATTTGAATCAGCTTGGAAAATTGAAAAGATACGGTTATTGGTTTCCAGATCTCTCAAAATAGTTCTTATCTCTAGAACTTCAAACTCTGCAGCAGTTCTTTGCCTCATTCACTAAGCATTTAAAGGCCTGTTGTGTATTAAATGCTCTACTAAACAACTTTCTGATGCTGACAGAAGAATGAAAGTACAAGGTACTCTATTCATCTGGGATAAATTCTGGATATCGCATCATGTAGGAAAAGGCCGAAGTGATATTATCACGTATAGATGAAGAAAAATCTCCAGTTGTGGGTCTTCCTATAAGGTTGAAATATCCATTGAAACTTTTCTTCTTTATAATATGAAGAAAATTGAAATGAGGGCTGTATTTCTGCAGCATGATTGGTAGAAAAATCTATTAAAACTGAAAGTTCTGAAAGCATGCTTCATGATGGCTTCCTGAATATTCCATTTCCCAAGAGTAATAACAAACTCATCAATGAACCAGTTTAGTCCAGCCTTAAGTATCTATCAATAGTGTTCAATTTTAAAATACTTTTTGTATTTTTTTTCTAGATTCCCCACAGATGAAAACGTCAAAAGAAAATGGGTATTAGCAATGAAAAGACTTGATGTGAATGCTGCAGGCATTTGGGAGCCTAAAAAAGGAGACGTGTTGTGTTCAAGGCACTTTAAGAAGACAGATTTTGACAGAAGTGCTCCAAACATTAAACTGAAACCTGGAGTCATACCTTCTATCTTTGATTCCCCATCTCACTTACAGGTTTGTTTATGAGACACTGCTTACCATCATTACTCATTTTTTATGGTACTGTTGAAGAACCTTTACCACTCAGGCTAACATTTTATTGTTTGCTTATTCCTCTGAAATCCATTTTTTGAGTTTTTGTATTTGTAAGCTACTGCTTCAGCTTTCGTAATATGTAGTAGGAGTATTTTACCAGTAACCACTCAGAAATATTTGTATGTTACTAAGATTTGTTGAAGGAGACTGACTTTAGCAGTTAACATAACTCAGGATTTGTATCTAAACAATGGAGGAAAATAAGAGGGTTGAACTGAAGTTCCAAGTTGCCAGTCCTCCTCATACTGGAGCAAAAGTCAAGAGCAGAGCCACTAACAGGACCAAAGCATACTTTAGAGCTACATAGATTCAAGCTTAAAGCCTAGGTAGAACTAAAAGGAAGAAAAGCAAAACAGATGAGAACAGGAGAATGAAAGGAGAGAAAAGGTGAGAAAAAGAAAATAAAAGGATTGTATAAGTAAAATCTAATTGAATTTTGTGTTTTTTCTCAGTGGTATTAGTGTTATAGATTGACTGCCTTGCCTTTAGTATCTCTCTTAATATACGGTAAAGTGTTTCTAGTAACCATAGAGTAACTGATTCCAGTGTAGAAAATTCAGGGAGAGCCTGTGAGTTCCCAGAACAACAGTAATGAACCTCCACTGAAAGGTACCTCCTTCCCAACAGCTGAAAACAAGGGAAGTATAGAAGGTCTTTGACTTAATGACTTTTCAACTTTATGATGGTGCGAAAGCAATATGCATTCAATAGAAACCATACTTTGAATTTTTAATTTTCATCTTTTTCTGGGCTAGTGATACGCAGTATGCAATACCATACTCCTATGGTGCTAGGCAGTGGGAATGAGCTGCAGCCACGTGGTCACAAGGTGACCTTGGTCACAAGGATAAACAACCAATACACTAACAACTATTCTGTACCCATACAACCAGTCTGTTTTTCAGTTTCAGTACAATATTCAGTAAATCACATGAGATATCAATACTTCATTATAAAATAGGCTTGGGGCACCTAGGGGCTCAGTTGGTTAAGCATCCAACTCTTGATTTTTTTTTTCTTTTTTTTTTAATGTGTTAACTAAGTTTATTATGGTAATCATTTACAGTATAAACATGTCAAATCATCACACTGTACACCTTAAACTTATACGTTTCATGTCAATTATATACATATTTTTTAATTTTATTTTATTTTATGATGTTATGTTAGTCACCATATAGTACATCATTAGTTTATGATTAGTAGTGTTCCATGATTCATTGTTTGCATATAACACCCAGTGCTCCATGCAATACGTGCCCTCCTTAATACCCATCACCGGGCTAACCCATCCCCCCACCCCCCTCCCCTCTAAAACCCTCAGTTTGTTTCTTGGAGTCCATAGTCTCTCATGGTTCATCTCCCCCCTCCGATTCCCCCCTGCCCAACTCCTGATTTATGCTCAGGTCATGATCTCAGGGTTGTGAGATCGAGCCGTGTGTTGGACTCCATGCTGGGCGTGGAGCCTGCTTAAGATTCTCCCCCTCCCTCTCCTTGCTCTCACTCTTGCTCCCTCTCTCTCTAAAAAAATAAAAGAGGCTTTGTGTTAGATAACTTTGCTCAACTGTAGGCTAATGTAAGTGTTCTGAGCATGTTTACAGTAGGCTAGGCTAACTATTCTGTTTAGTAGGTTAGGTATATCAAATGCTTTTTCAATTTACAGTATTTTACATTTACATAACCCCATCATAAGTCAAGGAAGATCTGTAATCCACAAGTGTACCTGCTCCTGTATGGTCTTGGCCACTATACCACTGTCTTTACTTGGTCATATTCCAATGCCTGAGTGATCAAGTAGAGACTGCCTCACTCTCTCCCATATTAATAAATGTACAATATCTTGTGCAATTTGTTGTGAAGGTTTTTTTTCCCTTATAGCAAGTGTCATCTAGCTTTAATGTTGAGAACCTTAAGAAATGTGGGCATAATTAAATAAACCATAAGTTACTGACTTTCAAAAACTATTTATATCCTTGTAACAAAAGAAGTTTTTCATTATAGGAAATTAGATGATGTAAGCAAAAAGAAAATAAAAATTAACAATCATCAGGGGCGCCTGGCTGGCTTAGTTGGTGGAGCATGCAACTCTTAAATCTCAGGGTCCTCTGTTCAAGCCCCATATTGGGCATGGAGCCTACTGTTAAAAAAAAAAAAAGTGGGCGCCTGGGTGGCTCAGTCATTAAGCGTCTGCCGTTGGCTCAGGTCATGATCCCAGGGTCCTGGGATCGAGCCCTGTATCGAGCAGGAAGCCTGCTTCTCCCTCTCCCACTCCCCCTGCTTGTGTTCCCTCTCTCACTATGTATCTCTCTGTCAAATAAATAAGTAAAATCTTTTAAAATATATATATATATTAAAAAATTAACAGTAATCACATCCGAAGATAATATTTTTAACACTTCAGTGTGTATCTTTCCAGTCATTTGTTTGTGTATGTTTGTATATAAATTCATCTATAAATATTCTTACAAAAATATAAGTACACTGTAGATTTGAACCTGCAGCAACAGAGTTTGAATGCATGGGTCCCTTTATACACAGATTTTTTTCAATAAACAACAGTATAGTACTATAAACATATTTTTTCTTCCTTAGGATTTTAATAACATTTTCTCTAGTTTACTTTATTGTAAGAATACAGTATAGAATACATATACAAAATATGTGTTAATCAACTATTTGTGTTGTCAGTAAAGCTTCCAGTCTACAAACAATAGGTAATTAAGTTTTGGGAGAGTCAAAAGTTATACACGGATTTTCAACTGTGCAGGGGAGTTGGTGCCTTTAACCCTGCATTGTTCAAGAATTAACTGTATATCCTTTCTTAATTTGCTTCCATATCTCTCCCCCCCCGCTCTCTCTCTCTCTCTCGCTCTCATCTCAACATTTATATAGTGTTTACTATGTGCCAGGCACTATTCTAAGCACCTTATATGTAAACTCATTTAGTCTTCTTAACAGCCATGTGAAATAAATACTATTATTACTCTCATTTTACTACTTGAGGAAACTTAGGTCCAGAGAGCTGGAATACCTTCCCCAGGGTGGCACAGCTATTAAATGGTGGAGGCTGAATTTGAACCCAGTCATTTTGGCTCCAGAGTCCACTGTTAACTACTACTTTCCAGGATGTTAAATGTTTTTCCATAACAATGGCTTTCAAACTTTAGTCTATATAAGAATTATCCAAGGAGCTTGTTTAAAATGGAGAATCCAGGACACCTGGGTGGCTCAGTCGGTTGAGCAACCTACTCCTGGTTTGGCTCAGGTCATGATCTCTAGGTCATGAGATGAAGCCCTGCATAGGGCTCCATGCTCAGCAGGGAGTTTACTTGAAGATTCTCTCCCTCTGCCCCTCCCCCTGCTCACACTCTCTCTCTCTCTAATTTTAAAAAATAAAATAAAATGGAGAATCCTGTGCCCCAGAGAATTTGATTCACTAAGTTTGGGCTAGAGTCCAGAAAGCTGCACATTTTAACAAGCATCCCACACAATTGTATTGCAGATCTACAGACAATATTTTTAAGAGAAACCTATATAGACATGAATTTTTTAAACTAAACTTTATACTAAAATATACATATGGGAAAGTGCACACATCATAAATGTACCTGGCAATAAATTGTCATAAAGTGAATTAACTCCCTTTAAACCAAGATATAAAATATTACCAGCACCCCAGAAACCTCCTTCATGCTCTTTTCTAGTCGCTCTACCCCCAAAGGTAAATACTATCCTGACTTTTATCACTGTCTCTCATATAAATCGAGTCAGTATGTACTCTTCTTTAGCTCAACATTTTGTATGTGTGATTCGCCCATTTTTTTTTTTTTTCAAGATTTTATTTATTTGAGAGAGCACGAGAGGGGGCAGGGTCAGAGGGAGAAGCAGACTCCCCGCTGAGCGGGGAGCCCAGTGCGGGACTCGATCCTGGGACTCCAGGATTATGACCTGAGTGGAAGGCAGATGCTTAACCAACTGAGCCACCCAGGCACCCAGTGTTGTAGTATGTGATAATAGTCCATTTACTTTCTTTGCAATATAGTATTCTATTATCTAAATAAACTATAATTTTGCCTTTCTACTGTTGATAAACATTTGGGTTTTCACTTCAGGTCTATTATGAATGATGCAACTCTGAGTGTTTTTGTCCATGTGCCTTTGGGTGCACATAGGTTCACATTTCTGCTGAAATGAAACTTCTTCTGAAGTGGAACTGCTGGGTCCTAGGGTTGTGTATGTCCAGCTCGAGCAGATATTGCCATCATTTTCCAAAGTGGTTTTGCCAATTTGTAGTCTCACCATCCACATATAAATGTTCCTCTGGTTCCATATCCTTGTCAGTACCTGGTGGTATCAGTTTTACAAAACATATTTAGTGACCATGTAGCAATTGATTTGATGTAGGAACAACAGTTTATGTAACCAATTACTATTGTATATAGGTTATCATCACTTACTATTTTAAACAGTGCTGTGATGAACATTATTCTAGCCGAATCTTTGTACATATCCTTATTGTCTCAAACTAAATTCCTGGAAATAAAATTGTTGCATCAAAGATTACACACATTTTTAAAGCCTTTGCTTTTGATACAGATCCCCAAAGGCCCACCAGAAAGCTTATACCAATCTACTCCCCTATTACCTTTGCATGAAAGTATCCATCCACCCTAGTCCTCAGAGTAAGTTGTGTTTTTAACCTTTGTTAAAATTGATAGGCAAAAATGGCATTTTAATTTATTTTTAATTTATTTTTGAATATTGGTCTCTACATTTTTTATGCATTTATTAGACATTTATATTTTTTCTTTTGTGGGTTACTTATTGAGGTCCTTTTCTGTCTTCATCTTTTTCTAAACTACATGTAAAAACACTACATATTGAAGTTACGGATTATTTAACTGACATCTGTGTTGCAATTACTTTTTGTTGTTTTTAGTACTAATTATCAGGTTGGTTTCAGTTTTCTGTTTTGTTTGAAATTCAGATGTCTCTTTTAAATAGTCAGTTCTATATTTTCTATTGAATTATCTGCCTTTAGCCTTCCCCACCTTAAGATAATATAAATATTCCCTATTTTTTTCTACTTCCTAAGGATTTTCATTTTTCCATAAATTTTCAGTGCTAGAATTTCAACATGATTTATTACATATTAAGGATATAACTTTTTCTTAATTCATTTTTACATGATTTATAGCCTTTCTCTTTTTTTAAGTATTTTTTTTAAGATTTTATTTATTTATTCGAGAGAGAGCAAGAGGGAGAGCACAGAGAGAGACTGAGAGGGAGAAGCGGACTCCCTGCCAAGCAGAGAGCCTGATGCAGGACTCAATCCCAGGACCCCGAGATCATGACCTGAGCCAAGGCAGACGCTTAACCGACTGAGCTACCCAGGCGCCCCTATAGCCTTTCTTCACTTATTTTTTTTAAAGATTTTATTTGAGAGAGAGAGAGAGAGAGAGAAAATGGGCGCACGCGCATGTGCGTCTGAGGTGGGGGGAGGGGCAGAGAGACAGAAGCAGGCTCCCCACTGAGCGCAGAGCCAGAGGCAGGGCTTGATCTCAAAACCCTGAGATCATGACCTGAGCTGAAACCAAAAGTCAGATGCTTAACCAACTGAGCCACCCAGGCACCGCAGCCTTTCTCCACTTATTTAGACTGCAATTTTTTTTCCTAAAGCCTTTTATCTACTTGATCTATTTCTAGATTTTCCTGTCTCATCTTTAAGAGGATAGCACATTCTATTAACTATTGTTATTGAGTAATGTATCTTTAATAAGTGGTAGGACATATTCTTTCTCAATAGCACTCTTATTTTTTTTAGGAAAATTTGTGTTTCTAAATGAACTTTAGAGTTATTTTCAGGAAATTCCTTTAAACTAATCTCAGAGATTAAACTCGTACTGTTGTTGCTATGTTATATGTGGACCAATATTGCCTGTAAAAAGATTTTATATATAAAAAAGGGCAATATTGGTCTATACACTACAGAATACCATATAATACATACTAGTTCATATGCTAGAACATCAGCTCTAATCTCCTAGTGGCCAATAAAAAGAATAGAATACATTGGGTTACCTGGATTGCACGGTCAATACATTTTCTTAAAACTCATGCTCTCTGTTAAGGAGAAGCAAAACATTTTTCAGCAATAGCTATGAAAAGAATGTTTCTCTTGAGGCCTCTTAAAGGAGACATTGCCTAATGTAGTGGACAAGACCTCAGTAACATCCTTAAAGTAAACATGACAGCCAATTTCGTATTAAAAATGCTGTCTCTTTTACAAGCTGAGTGCATACCACCAGAAAACAATTTAAAATAAAATTTGAGAGTGGATGTAAGCACTTCAGACCAAATCTGCCTCTCTATGGTGGCCTCTCTTGACCTGGGGCTGGGGATGGGGAAAGGGGATATCTAGGTTATTTGGAGGATTGTATGAATGGCAAATTATTTTTTAATAAATACTAGTTTGTATTAAAAAAATAATCTCAAAGGAATTTAAAATTTACTGAGTTTTTCAAGCAGTTTCCATGAAAAGAAATACTGTATTCCACTACACAAATTTAAGAAGGAATAAAAATTTTTAAAAGGACAGAAGTATCTACAATGATTGTTATTAACTCTTCTTAACAGGGGAAAAGAGAAAAACTTCATTGTAGAAAAAACTTCACCCTCAAAACCCTTCCAGTCACAAACCACAATCATCAGCTTGTTGGTGCTTCCTCATGTACTGAAGAATTCCAATCCCAGTTCATTTTTGTAAGTAAAATTACTTAATGACCTAATGCTGATGTTTTTAAGATAATATGTCTTCTCCATTAGGATTAGAGTAGAGGTTTAGGTGTTTGAGATATAGATATAGATATAGATATCATGTCCAAAAATAATATTGCTTCCCAGGGCCATTATAATTTTTATATATGCAGTAATAATATAGAAGTAGTTAATCCTTTGGTTACATATTTAGTTGAAAGAATGCTTTCACACAGATATGTTTACCAAGAAAAATGCAATAATTAATTCCTCCCTTTAGGTACTGTATCTTCTACATGAAAATATCTAATAAAAAATATAGTTACCTCTTTAGGTTTTCTTAAAGAACAGTCATACAGATACAGAGTTTTCAAGCTTGCATTATTATTCATCTCATTGTGTATTCCTGTTAGAGCCATACCTGGAATCCAGATCTGTTTTACTTTCTTGATTACTATAGCTTTATAATAATTCTTGAAATCAGGCAGTGTTTGTCTTCCAACTTTGTTACTTTTCAAAGTTGTTTTGAATATTCTAGATCTTTTGCATTTTCATATGAATTTTAGAATCACTTTATAAGGATTTCTACAAACATTCCTGCTGGAATTTTAACTGGGATTGTGTTGAATCTACAGATTCCATTTGGGAAGAATTGACATCTTAATGAAACTGTTTTAAGTCTTTGAACATGTGAACTCAATTGTATCTCTACATTTATTTATGTTTTGAACTTCTCTCAGCAACATTTTGTAGTTTTCAACGTACCAGTCTTTCACTTTGTCAGATTTATCCCTAAGTATTGTATGTGGTTGGATGCTATTATAAATGGTGTTGTTTTGTTTTGTTTTTACTGATAGTATATGGAAGTTGATTTTTGTATGCTGATCTTGTATTTGGCAAACTTGCTAAACTCACATATTAATTATAAAAGCTTTTTATAGAGGCTAATAGATTTTCTACATAATCATATTGTCTGTCTTTAAAGACAGTTTTAATTCTTCCCTTCCAATACAAGGCCTTTTATTTTTTTCTTGCTTTATTGTACTGCTTTGAACTTCCAGGGCTATGCTGAATAGAAGTATTTAGAGCTGATCTCCAGGCTTTCTCCTAAAATCAGGCTTTGTTCCTGATTTTAGAAAGCAGGCATTCAGTCTTTCACCACCAAATATGATGTTAACTGTAGGTTTTTCATAAATGCCTTTTATCAGGTTAAGGAAGTGCCTTTCTGTTCTAGTTTGGTGAGAGTTTTTATCAGAAGTGAATGTTAGTTTTGTCAAATGCTTTTTCTGTATCTATTGAGATCATGTGGTTTTCTTTTGTAGTTTGTTAATATGATTAGTTATATCAATTGATGTTTGAATATTAAACCAGCCTCATAATAAACTCTACTTCATGGTGTGTTATCATTTTTATATATTGTTGGATTAGATTTGTTAAAATTTTGTTTAGAATCTTTCCTTGTATGTTCAGTCAGGATATTGGGCTGTAGTTTTCTTTCCTTGTAATGTCTTTGTCTGGTTTTAGAATCAAAATAATGCTGACCTCAATGAATAAGTTAGAAAATATTGCCTCCTTTTTTGATTTTCTGGAAGAGTTTGTATAGATTCGTTATTATTTCTTCCATAAGTATTTGATAGAATACCCCAGTAAAACTATCTGAGCATGTGGTGGGAAAAGTTTTTTTGGTAGCTTGTATCTTCCAAGGGATTTGTCCATTTTATCTCAGTTGTCAAGTTTATTAGTTTAAAATTGTTCATAATATTTCCTTATTATCCTTTTAACATATATAGAATCTGTAGGGATATTATCTCTCCCATTTCTGATATTGGCAGTTTGTTTCTGTTCTCTTTTATTGCTGATCAGTCTGCCTAGAGATTTCTCAATTTTACTGATCTTGTCAAAAAACTAGCTCTCATTGATTTTCTTGCTTTTTTGTTTTTGTTTTCTACTTGACTAGATTTCCATTCATCTTTATTATTTTATTTTTTCTACTTCAGTAAAATTTGCTCATCTTTTTCTAGTTTCTTAAAATGAAAGCTAAGGTCATTGACTTGAGGCTTCTTCCTTTCTAATATAGGCATTTAGTGATATTAATTGCTTCCTAAGTATTGCTTTAACAACCCTCCATAAATGTTTTCATTTTCATTAGTTCAGGATATTTCCAAATTCCATTTGGATTTGTTCTTTGACCCATGAATTATTTAGAAGTGTGTGCCATATAGTTTTCAAATATTGGGGAATTTTCCAGTTATCTTTCTATTAATTTCTAATTTAATTCTATTGTAGTCAGAGAATATAGGTTGTATGGCTTGAAATATTTTTACATTTATTGAGACTTGTAGTCTAGAATATGGTCTATCTTGGCAAATGTTCTGTGTGCATTTGCAAAGAATGTACATTCTGCTGATGTTGGCTAGAATGTCTTAGAAATATCCATTAAGTCAAATTGTTTATAGTGTTGTTCAACTTTTCATCCTTACTAAACTTCTGTCTGCTTGCTCTATTATTGAGAGAGGAATTTAATCTTCTGGTAATCTTCTAATTCTCCTTGAAGTTGTCAGTTTTTACTTATGTTTTACAGCACTGTTATTGGGTACTAAATATTTAGGATTGTTATGCCTTGATAATTTAATCCTATTATTATTAGGAAATGGCCTTCTTTTTTTTTTTTAATTTAATTTTATTATGTTATGTTAATCACCATACATTACATCATTAGTTTCTGATATAGGGTTTCCTGATTCATTGTTTGCGTATAACACCCAGTGCTCCATTCAATACGTGCCCTCTTTAATACCCATCATCAGGCTAACCCACCCCCCCACCCCCTCCCCTCTAGAACCCTCAGTTTGTTTCTCAGAGTCCATAGTCTCTCATGGTTCGTCTCCCCCTCCGATTTCTGCCCCCTTCATTTTTCCCTTCCTACTATCTTCTTTTTTTTTTTTTTTTAACATATAATGTAGTATTTGTTTCAGAGGTACAGGTCTGTGATTAATCAGTCTTACACAATTCACAGCACTCGCCATAGCACATACCCTCCCCAGTGTCTATCACCCAGCCACCCCATCCCTCCCACCCCCCACCACTCCAGCAACCCTCAGTTTGTTTCCTGAGATTAAGAATGCCACATATCAGTGAGATCGTATGATACTTGTCTTTTTCTGATTGACTTATTTCACTTAGCATAATACCCTCTAGTTCCATCCACATCATTGCAAATGGCAAGATTTTGGGTTTTTTGATAGCTGCGTAATATTCCATTGTGTGTATATATGTTTGTGTGTGTGTGTGTGTGTGTGTGTATATATACCACATCTTCTTTGTCCATTCATCTGTTGATGGACATCTTGGCTCTTTCCATAGTTTGGCTATTGTGGACACTGCTGCTATAAACATTGGCGGCACGTACCCCTTCGGATCACTACACTTGTATCCTTGGGGTAAATACCCAGTAGTGCAATTGCTGGGTCGTATGGTAGCTCTATTTTCAACTTTTTGAGGAACCTCCATACTGTTTTCCAGAGTGGCTGCACCAGCTTGCATTCCCACCAACAGTGTAGGAGGGTTCCCCTTTCTCCACATCCCCACCAATATCTGTCGTTTCCTGACTTGTTAATTTTAGCCATTCTGACTGGTGTGAGGTGGTATCTCATTGAGGTTTTGATTTGGATTTCCCTGATGCCGAGCGATGTTGAGCACTTTTTCATGATTCTGTTGGCCATTTGGATGTCTTCTTTGGAAAAATGTCTGTTCATGTCTTCTGCCCATTTCTTGATTGGATCATTTGTTCTTTGGGTGTTGAGTTTAATAAGTTCTTTATAGATTTTGGGTACTAGCCCTTTATCTGATATGTCATTTGCAAATATCTTCTCCTATTCTGTTGGTTGCCTTTTGGTTTCGTTGACTGTTACCTTTGCCGTGCAAAAGCTTTTTATCTTGATGAAGTCCCAATAGTTCATTTTTGCCTTTGTTTCCCTTGCCTTTCGTGATATTTCTAGGAAGAAGTTGCTGCGGCTGAGGTCGAAGAGGTGCTGCCTGTGTTCTTCTCCAGGATTTTGATGAACTCCTGTCTCACATTTAGGTCTTTCATCCATTTTGAATCTATTTTTGTGTGTGGTGTAAGGAAATGGTCCAGTTTCATTCTGCATGTGGCT
Organism: Halichoerus grypus; assembly: GCF_964656455.1. NCBI lineage: Eukaryota > Metazoa > Chordata > Mammalia > Carnivora > Phocidae > Halichoerus > Halichoerus grypus. The sequence goes on from NC_135714.1 coordinate 59,762,692, forward strand.
ATCCACTTTTCCCAACACCATTTGTTGCAGAGACTGTCTTTTTTCCATTGGACATTCTTTCCTGCTTTGTTGAAGATTAGTTGACCATAGAGTTGAGAGTCCATTTCTGGGCTCTCCATTCTGTTCCCTTGATTTTTGTGTCTGTTTTTGTGCCAGTCCCATACTGTCTTGATGATGACAGCTTTGTAATGGAGCTGGAAGTCCGGAATTGTGATGCCACCAGCTTTGCTTTTCTTTTTCAACATCCCTCTGGCTATTTGGGGTCTTTTCTGGTTCCATACAAATTTTAGGATTATTTGTTCCATTTCTTTGAAAAAAGTGGATGGTATTTTGATAGGGATTGCATTAAATGTCTAGATTGCTCTAGGTAGCATTGACATCTTCACAATATTAGTTCTTCCAATCCATGAGCATGGAACGTTTTTCCACTTCTTTGTGTCTTCCTCAATTTCTTTCATGAGTATTTTATAGTTTTCTGAGTACAGATTGTTTGCCTCTTTACTTAGATTTATTCCTAGGTATCTTACGGTTTTGGGTGCAATTGTAAATGGGATCAACTCCTTAATTTCTCTTTTTTCTGTCTTGTTGTTGGTGTAGAGAAATGCCACTGATTTCTGTGTATTGATTTTATATCCTGCCACTTTACTGAATTCCTGTATGAGTTCTAGCAGTTTTGGGGTGGAGTCTTTTGGGTTTTCCACATAAAGTATCATACCATCTGCAAAGAGTGAGTTTGACTTCTTCTTTGCTGATTCGGATGCCTTTTCTTTTTGTTATCTGATTGCTGTGGCTAGGACTTCTAGTACTATGTTGAATAGCAGTGGTGATAGTGGACATCCCTGCCATGTTCCTGACCTTAGGGGAAAAGCTCTCAGTTTTTCCCCATTGAGAATGATATTCACTGTGGGTTTTTCATAGATGGTTTTTATGATATTGAGGTACGTACCCTCTATCCCTACACTCTGAAGAGTTTTAATCAAGAAAGGATGCTGTACTTTGTCAAATGCTTTTTCTGCATCTATTGAGAGGATCATATGGTTCTTGTTCTTTCTTTTATTAATGCATTGTATCACGTTGATTGATTTGCAGATGTTGAACCAACCTTGCAGCCCAGGAATAAATCCCACTTGGTCGTGGTGAATAATCCTTTTAATGTACTGTTGGATCCTATTGGCTAGTATTTTGGTGAGAATTTTTGCATCCATGTTCATTAGGGATATTAGTCTGTAGTTCTCCTTTTTGATGGGGTCTTTGTCTGGTTTTGGGATCAAGGTAATGCTGGCCTCATAAAATGAGTTTGGAAGTTTTCCTTCCATTTCTGTTCTTTGAAACAGCTTCAGAAGAAAAGGTATTAATTCTTCTTTAAATGTTTGTAGAATTCGCCTGGGAAGCCATCTGGCCCTGGGCTCTTGTTTGTTGGGAGATTTTTGATTACTGCTTCAGTTTCCTTAGTGGTTATCGGCCTCTTCAGGTTTTCTATTTCTTCCTGGTTCAGTTTTGGTAGTTGATACATCTCTAGGAATGCATCTATTTCTTCCAGATTATCTAATTTGCTGGCATATAGTTGCTCATAATATGTTCTTGTTGTGATCTCTCCTCTTTCATTCATGATTTTATTTATTTGGGTCCTTTCTCTTTTCTTTTTGATAAGTCTGGCCAGGGGTTTATCAATCTTGTTAATTCTTTCAAAGAACCACCTCCTAGTTTCGCTGATCTGTTCTACTGTTCTTTTGATTTCTATTTCATTGATTTCTGCTCTGATCTTTACTATTTCTTTTCTGTTGGGTTTAGGCTTTATTTGCTGTTCTTTCTCCAGCTCCTTTAGGTGTAGGGTTAGGTTGTGTATTTGAGACCTTTCTTGTTTCTTGAGAAAGGCTTGTATTGCTATATACTTTCCTCTTAGGACCACCTTTGCTGCATCCCAAAGATTTTGAATAGTTGTGTTTTCATTTTCATTTGTTTCCATGAATTTTTAGAATTTTTCTTTAATTTTCTGGTTGACCCATTCATTCTTTAGTAGGATGCTCTTTAGCCTCCCTGTATTTGAGTTCTTTCCAACTTTCCTCTTGTGATCGAGTTTTAGTTTCAAAGCATTGTGGTCCGAAAATATGCAAGGAATGATCCCAGTCTTTTGGTACCAGTTGAGACCTGATTTGTGACCTAGGTTGTGATCTGTTCTGGAGAATGTTCCATGGGCACTAGAGAAGAATGTGTATTCTGTTGTTTTGGGATAGAATGTTCTGAATATATCTGTGAAGTCCATTTGGTCCAGTGTGTCATTTAAAGCCTTTATTTCCTTATTGATCTTTTGCTTAGATGATCTGTCCATTTCAGTGAAGGGGGGTGTTAAAGTCCCCTATTATTATTGTATTGTTGTCGATGTGTTTCTTTGATTTTGTTATTAATTGGCTTATATAATTGGCTGCTCCCATGTTAGGGGCATAGACATTTACAATTATTAGATCTTCTTGTTGGATAGACCCTTTAAGTATGATATAGTGTCCTTCCTCATCTCTTATTATAGTCTTTGGTTTAAAATCTAATTTGTCTGATATAAGGATTGCCACCCCACCTTTCTTTTGATGTCCATTAGCATGGTAAATGGTTTTCCACCCCCTCACTTTCAATCTGGAGGTGTCTTTGGGTCTAAAATGAGTCTCTTGTAGTCAGCATATCAATGGGTCTTGTTTTTTTATCCAATCTGATAGCCTGTGTCTTTTGATTGGGGCATTTAGCCCATTTACATTCAGGGTAACTATTGAAAGACATGAATTTAGTGCCATTGTATTCCTGTAAGGTGGCTGTTTCTGTATATTGTCTGTGTACCTTTCTGGTCAATGTTACTTTTAGGCTCTCTCTTTGCTTTGAGGACTCCTTTAAATATTTCGTGTAGGGCTGTTTGGTGTTCGCAGATTCTTTTAGTTTTTGTTTGTCCTGGAAGCTTTTTATCTCTCCTTCTATTTTCAATGACAGCCTAGCTGGTTATAGTATTCTTGGCTGCATATTTTTCTCGTTTAGTGCTCTGAATATATCATGCCAGTCCTTTCTGGCCTGCCAGGTCTCTGTGGATAGGTCTGTTGCTAATCTAATGTTTCTAGGTTACAGACCTCTTGTCCCGAGCTGCTTTCAGGATTTTCTCTTTGTCTCTGAGACTTGTAAGTTTTACTATTAGATGTCAGGGTGTGGACCTATTTTTATTGATTTTGAGGGGGGTTCCCTGTGCCTCCTGGATTTTGATGCCTGTTTCCTTCCCCAAATTAGGGAAGTTCTCTGCTATAATTTGCTCCAATATACCTTCTGCCCCTCTCACTCTTTCTTCTTCTTCTGGGATCCCAATTATTCTAATATTGTTTCATCTTATGGTATCACTTATCTCTCGAATTCTGCCTTCGTGATCCAGTAGTTTATCTCTCTTTTGCTCAGCTTCTTTATTCTCCATCATTTGGTCTTCTATATCACAAATTCTCTCTTCTACCTCATTTATCCTAGCAGTTAGAGCCTCCATTTTTTATTGCACCTCATTAATAGCCTTTTTGATTTCCACTTGATTAGATTTTAGTTCTTTTATTTCTCCAGAAAGGGTTTCTCTAGTATCTTCCATGCTTTTTTCAAGCCCAGCTAGTATCTTTATAATCGTCATTCTGAACTCTAGTTCAGACATCTTACTAATGTCCGTATTGATTAGGTCCCTGGCAGTCGGTACTGCCTCTTGTTCTTTTTTTTTGAGGTGAGTTTTTCCTTCTTGTCATTTTGTCCAGAGGAGAATAGATGAATAAGAGACAAAATGCTAACAGGGCAACAACGACCCCAGAAAAATATACACTAAACAAATCAGAAGTGACCTTCCAGAAAGTGGTCACTTTTCTGTTCAGAGAGTTGCTGCTATTCTTTTCTTCGATCTCCTGTTGAGTTCTTAGGTGTTCAGAATGGTTTGATACCTATCTAGCTGAATTGCTAGGACCAGATGAAATTTAGGTCTCCTACTCCCCTGCTCTCTTGCTTTCAATCTGGAGGTGTCTTTGGGTCTAAAATGAGTCTCTTGTAGTCAGCATATCAATGGGTCTTGTTTTTTTATCCAATCTGATAGCCTGTGTCTTTTGATTGGGGCATTTAGCCCATTTACATTCAGGGTAACTATTGAAAGACATGAATTTAGTGCCATTGTATTCCTGTAAGGTGGCTGTTTCTGTATATTGTCTGTGTACCTTTCTGGTCAATGTTACTTTTAGGCTCTCTCTTTGCTTAGAGGACTCCTTTAAATATTTCGTGTAGGGCTGTTTGGTGTTCACAGATTCTTTTAGTTTTTGTTTGTCCTGGAAGCTTTTTATCTCTCCTTCTATTTTCAATGACAGCCTAGCTGGTTATAGTATTCTTGGCTGCATATTTTTCTCGTTTAGTGCTCTGAATATATCATGCCAGTCCTTTCTGGCCTGCTTTATCCCTGGTAATGTTCTTTTGCTCTGAAATCTATTTTCTCTGATAGCAGTATACCCACTTTTTTTCTTTTTCATTAGTGTTATATATTGGTAATCGTTCCCAACTTATGGTGATTCAACTCATGATTTTTCAACTTTACGATGGTGCAAAATCAATGGACTTTCAATAGAAACCGTATTTCATGTTTTTAATTTTCATCTTTTCCTGGGCCAGTGATATGTGTCACTATACTCTTTTATGATGCTGGGCAGTGGCAGCAAGCCAGTCAGCCACACGATCACAAGGGTGAACAATCAGTACACTTAGAACCATTCTGTGGCCATACAACCATTGTGTTTTTCACTCCCAATAATAGTTTTCAATTAATTACATGAGATATTAAACACTTTATTATAAAATAGGCCTTGTGAAACCCATCATAGGTGGAGGAAGGTCTGTATCTTTTTCCGCTTTTTACTTTCAACCTATTTGGTTTGTTTGAAGTGCATTTTTTTTAGGTAGCTTATACTTTTGGGTCTTGATTTTTTTAATCTAATCTGATAATTTCAGCCTTTTACTTGGGTTATTCAGACCATTTACACTTAATGTGTTTATTGATATTGTTCGGTTTAGTTAAATCTGTCATCATATTTGTCTCCTACTTGTTCCATTTGTTCTTTGTTCCCATTTTCTTCTTTTTCTGCCTTTTTTTGGACTAATTGAATTTTTTTGGTTCCATTTTATATCCTTTTTTTGACTCATTGGCTGTAACTTTTTGTTTCATTTTAGTGGTTGCTTTTGAGTCTATAGCATTCATCTTTAAATTATCAAAGGCTATACCCAAGTGATATTATTCTACTTAACACATATTATAAGAATCTTGAAATAGTCTACTTTCATTTCCCTTCTCCCAATTTTTGTGTTACTGCTATCATACATTTCACTTTTACATATGCTATAAACCCCACACTACATTGTTAGAATTTTTGTTTTAACAATAAATTATCTTTTAAAGAGATATAAATAATAAGAAAAAAAGTCTTATACCTTACCCATGTAGTGGCCATTGCCAGGGCTTTTCATTCCTTGGGATAAGTCTGTATTTCCCTCTGGTTTCATTCTGTCTGAAGGACTTTAATTTCTTACAGTGCAGCTATGCTGGTGATGAATTCTTTCAGCTTTTATATTTCTGGAGAAAAATCATTACTTAGTCTCTGTTTTTGAAAGATTTTTTCATTAGGTATCAAATCCTAGGTTGATAGTTTTGGAGATTGTTTTTAGTTCTTCAAAGATGTTGCTCCACTGTATCCTCACAGGCATTGTTTCTAATGCAAAATCTGTCATCTTTATCCTCTATATATCTAATGTTTCTTGTTTTCCTTGCTTTTAAGAATTTTTCTTTCCCAGTGGCTTGAATAATTTGATTATGATTTACCTTAGTTTAGTTTTCTTCATATTTCTCATGCTTGGGATTTTTGAGCTTCTTTATCTGTGGGTTTATAGTTTTCATCAAACTTGGACAAATTTTGGCCAAGGTTTCTTCAGATATTTCATTCTACCTCAACATTTCTTTCCATTCCTTCAGGGATTCTGATTGCATGTATATTAGGCTATGTGAGTCACACTACCACTCACTGATGCTCTCCTAATTTTTTGGTTTTTTCTAGTTTTGTTTTTCAATATTCCATTTTCTCTCTGTAGTCTATTCTGGATAGTTCATATTGCTGAGCCTTCACCTTCACTAATCTGCCATTAATTCCCTCCAATGTATTTTTCACCTCACACACTGTAGATTTTATCTCTAGATGTTCTATTTGTTTCTTTTTTATATCTTTCATGTCTCTGCCTAACTTTTTGAATATATAGAATACAATTTTAATAACCTTCTTAATTCCCTTATGTGCTAATTCCAACATTTGTGGCAGTTCTGGGTTAGTTTTCATTGACTGGTTTATTTCTTATTATGGCTCACGTTGTCCTATTTCTTTGCATACCTGATAAATGTTGTGTGCTGCACATTGTGGATTTTACTTTGCTGGATGCTGGATATTTTTGTACCCTGTATTCTTGAGCTTTGTTCTGGGATACCGCAAAATTATTTGGAAACAGTTTGATCCTTTCAGGTTTTGTTTGTTAGGCAGGACTAGAAGAGTGTTCTGTCTAGGGCTATTTGTTCTCCACCACTGCGGCGAGACCGTTCTGTATACTCTACTCAATGCCCCGTGAATCCTGGAATTTTCTAATCTGGCAGGAGTGGGAATAGTGGCCACGCCCTCTGAACACAGAGCACTGCTGGTCCTTTCTGGTCATTCTTTCCTCAGCCTTGAGCAGTTCCCTACCTGTGTGCACTGAATACTAGAAGGGGAGCCTGTCAGGATCTTCAGAGTTCTCTCTCCTCTCTAGTATTTTCTCCTGTGAATGGTAGCCACTTTGGTCTTCCTGGACGCTCTGCACAATCTTCTCAGTCTCCCGAGCTCTGCAGCATACGCACTCTCCCAAGGCAGTAAGCTGGGGCAGTCGGCCATAGGGCTCACCTCTTAGTTTCCCATCCCTCCAGGATTGCTGCCTTCCTTGCCTGATATCAGTTACCTTCGTAACCTTTTTTTATGCCTTTTAGCCACGTGTTGGGTTTTTTAGATAGGAATCCATCCAGTCTCTGTTATTTCATGTTGGCTACAAGCAAAAGTCCTCTTTGCTAATTTTAATATTAAATAACAATTTTTCAAGATTATTTTATAGTGCCTTTTTAAGATATGTCACTGTTACTTTCCCTATATTCAAATGAAAAAAAAGTATACCCGGCAAACTTAAGCATAGCCATAATAAATATCAAGAGAGCTTAAATTCTCTCTCTAAAAACCGCAAACCAGAGTCCTCTCTAAATATATAACACTCAGCCTGAGGACCTGCTCAAGTGCTCCTTTTCTGTCATCTCCTTTAACATGAATATTCATCAATATAAAATAAAATAGTTGAAAGTGTAATGATTGAAGATTTGTTGGTAGGTAAAACATAAACTTAGCAGCCCCACACCTAGGGAATGAAAGCTGGATAGTCATTACAAGTGTCATGTTCATAGCAGATACTTACCCCCCAAGGAGCAGTGCCTCCCCTCCATAGATTCTGTACCCCTCATGTTACGCCTAGCCTTAGATAAAGGAGGGAGGCGCTAGGCACCCAAAATACTGCTTTTACCTGCATCTTCTTCCTGTGTTCTTTAAACCTCTAAGTATCGCCAACTTAAAGATATCTAAGCATTGTGAATGGAAGAACAGCTGAGGCCTAGCTATAAACTTTTATGTTAACTACTTGTCTCTCTGGTTTAATAACTTGGTGTTTATGTTTTTAGGAACATAGCTACAGTGTAATGGACAGTCCAAAGAAACTTAAGCATAAATTAGATCATGTGATCAGCGAGCTAGAGGATACCAAGAAAAGCCTGCGGAATGTTTTAGACCGAGAAAAACGTTTCCAAAAATCATTGAGGAAGACAATCAGGGAATTAAAAGATGAATGTCTCATCAGCCAAGAAACAGCAAATAGACTGGAAGCTTTCTGTTGGGAGTGTTGTCAGGAGAGCATAGAAAGAGACTATATTTCATGAAATAATTCCATGTTATGTTCTACCTAAAATTAACATTGGTACAGCTTTTTAGAAAATAATTCTCATTTGCCATCATTAAATATTATCCATCATTTAGAGTGCTTCTTTGGATCTCCAATAGCATTATGCATTTAGTTGTTACCCAAAGATTTTTTTTGAAGATGTACAGAAATGTGTGCTAGTTATCATGTTTTTGTGTGATTTGTGACAATTATGTTTTTATAGACCTAAACTAGTGCCAGGTCACTATCGTAAGATGTTAAAAGATCAAGAAGATTCCACAGGACTTAGGAAATGATATCAAATTAGTCACATTCAGCAATGGTAGTAGGAACTGGACTCTGCTTCAGCAGCATCAGATTTTTGGCTTCAAAAGAGTACCTTTACTTATGTATGCTTTATGGTAAGTATGTTGAATTATACTTTAAATGTATTTTACTATAAAGTAGAATTCATTTATAACACATGTCTATCTTGGATCCAATCCAAGGTGCTTTTGTTATTTGTAATACCAAAAGATTTTTTTTACATAGCATCCCATAGTCCTGACCCTGAGAATAGCATATGGTACAGATCTGTTGGCTTTTAAAGTTGTTCAGAACCAGGTTGAGAAGACCTCTGACAAGGTCTCAGTTTTTCAGTACGGTACATCATTCCTCCCCTCTAGGAACACTTTGATATAAGCCCACATCAGTTTAAAAAGCGAAAAAGGGTACTAAATCTGATTTTTAAAGGTTGGTTGTGGACAGTTGTTCTGAACATTTTGTTTCATTATAAAGGAATGTCTTCAAAATATACACGCTAGTACTAGCTGAATATTTTTAATGCTCCTTTTTATTTTACATAAAGTAATATTGCTGACATTTCTAAAATACAAAATATAGGTGAAATCATTAAAAAATAATGATTACAGCTCTTCCAATTGCGATGGGATTTGGAGAAAGGGTTAGAATATTTTCCTGTAATTAGGAGAGTATACTATCCAAAGACTTTTATTTAAAGAAAGAAGGTAAAGCAGCAGCTTTAGAATAGCTTCTAACTGAATATACAAAAGAAGAACCCTTAGCTAATTTTTGATCTAAGTGTCAGAAATTTAGCTTTTCTTCTAATTTCTTATTAAGAACAACTGAAATTAAGAGTCAAAAATACTGTGGATTAGAATAAAAATTACCAGCCCACAGCCAAATTCTACTTTGAAACGCATGTACATATTCAAACCTCGTTCAGATGTCTATGCTATAGTAGTTAGAATTTGAGTATCAATTGTTTCATTGTGTCAACTAGAAGTGAATTGCATTTTGTGCTAAAATGTTCATGGAAATGTTGTGTTATATTAATATCAGTAAGGATATGGTCACTTGAATTTTCTTTGTATTCAAGAATTTTCTACGTGTTAATGCATGTTATATTTTTATGTAGGATTCCAAACCTTCCCTCTAAATGGGAACCTTCCCACATTTCAGAGGTCAGAATTATATTAAGAAGAAACACTGAGGTCATATCTTTTCACTACCTAGAAAAAAAATCTCATTAGCTACCCATTATTTATTTTAGTTATTTAACTTTGAATTAATAACGGACATTCGAAGGGGAAGTTTGGGTATGATCTTAGGTTTTATAGAGATACTGTGATAGAGATGGAGACTATTTTTGAGTATAAAAAATTAAAGTCAGTGGACAGTGAAGAAAAGTAGGATCGATCCAAACACAGTACATCCAAATTCTGGCTCTCTACTGGCTGCTTAGAATGACTCCAGCCTGAGAGACCTTTCCAAGAGTCAAAGCCCAGTTTGAGCCTCGGTCACAGTCGCCACAGTCACTTTTACCACTTGTGTTCACAGTGAACTCAGCCCTTGTCTTCTTTGTCATTGGGCTTAGTATCACTAGAGATAGGTGACTGAGAACAAAATATTGGTATCATCAAAGACCCGGAGCTACCCATTTGCTCTTTATTCTTATGGAGAAATGATTACCAATAAAAATCGGACATAAGAAATAGGGTTCTCCTCACCCGCCACCCCAAACAAATGCCTAGCCTAGACACAGTAAATACCTCAGTCCTCTGTTCCAGATATTCCAGCCTAGCCCAGGGAGAAACGGTCCTGTGCAGGGCAAACCAGTCACCCCATCCAGAGATGCCTCGAGCAGCTGAGGCCAGCCTAAGGGTTTCACTTTGCTTTAAAGCTTAGAGTAGCCTCTGGATCCTGGAACAAACCAATACACCAGTTAAACCTCAGCACCAGATCAGGTACAAAGGACTTGACATGGCATTTTTCTCCATATCAAGTTTAAATAGCTAGAAATAGACTTTGGTTGCTAAAGATAATCACAATTATACCACAGTCTTTGAGAAAAGGTGAAGTGTATTAAAATATATATTTAGTTTTTAAAAAGGGTAAAATATTACAGAAATAATTGAGGAGTGAAGAATGCATTATTCATTTGAAAAATAAAATATTTTCTCCCGTAATGTATGTGGGTTTTATACAGTTACCCAATAAAATGAGCAGAGAAAAATAAAGAGTATATATACTGTGGTTTTGCTTTCATTTCTTCTGTACTTTTTCCCTGCACCAATACCTCTAATATCGTAGGGTCTCCTACGTTAGATGACCCAAGTGGCAGACCTGCTTTTACCACAATATGGATGTGCCATATTAGAGCCCTTTCCTGCTTGGGTTTCACTCAAAACTGGCAGCCTTTCGTGTCACCCAGTGTAACAGCTGAGAGCAGTATTTTTAGGTGTGAAATGTGCTCCCTTCTTTATAGTGGGAGATGTAGGTCATAATAATTTGTCTTTTACTTCGGAGGGGATATTTTAGCATGCCCCTGCTCCCTGGACACTCCTCCCCCCAAATTTTACTGATACGGTAGGCTTTGGAATGCATGGGTTTTTTTTTTTTAAGATTTTATTTATTTATTTGACAGAGAGATAGAGAGAGAGCACAGGTAGGCAGAGTGGCAGGCAGAGGGAGAGGGAGAAGCAGGCTCTCCGCTGAGCAGGAAGCTGGATGTGGGGCTCGATCCCAGGACCCCGGGATCATGACCTGAGCTGCAGGCAGCCACTTAACCGACTGAGCCACCCAGGTGCCCCGAGTGCATGGTTTTTATCTCACCCTCTAGAGCACATGTACTTTATCAAAGCCTCAGATTTACAAGTCACATCTTGCTCGTGCCATTGGATTAATATAATCCATCAGTTTGGTGACCTCAGTGACTCTCTGTAGAATGTCTACCTGGTCTGGGTCTCTTTCTATTATATTAATAGAAGCCAGAGAGTTACATGGCCTTGTTGTTCATTCCATGTGAGTGTGAACTGTTCGTGATCCTGTTTTACAGGGATGGAAAAACATGTGCCCGCCAGATAGGTAGTTACGTACGACGTACCCATAGCCATGTTAACCTGCTCTAGCAGGATGTCACATCTGGCGTAGCATCTGTAGTCGGGGCTCCTCCTCCATTGAATTTGCCTTAGTCCGCTGTCATCTTGCAGGCTCTGTCTAAATTTTGCGGAATAAATAGAGCTATGATGAAGACTACCACTCCTGCATCCGGTATGTAGGGCTGTCAGGGTGGCACCTTAGCCAACTCCACAGAAAAATCTGAAGCTGAGCTGGTGAGGAGAAGGAGTTGACATAGCAGACCCGAGACTGCTGTCCTTAGAAAGGCCTGCCTACAGGGTTGGCTCTTGGCCGGCATCTGGTGGCTTCAATTTCGAGAGGATTCCCACCCTTCCAAACTGAGAAGAAGCTCACTGTGCCTAAACTGTTTGTAGAAACAGTATGGTTTATAGTGAACACCTGCTTTCCTTCTGGGAGTCTGGAATTTGGGAATGTGTCAAGCAGGGCCCCTGCCTGTATGACGAGCCACCAATAAAACCTTAGACACTGAATCTTTAATGAGCTTCCCTGGTGGACAACATGTCATACCTGTTGTCCAATTCAGTGCTTGTTGAGGGCCTGAGTCTGCATCCAAAGAAAGAACTGCTCTATCCGTAGGAAGATCAAAGGTGTAATTGGCTCCTCCATTGGAGCAATGGGGGGAATGTGCTAGGCAGTAGCTGAGCGGAGCCAGGTTCCAGCTCCTGGAGGCAAGCCTGGGTGGGGCGTGGGCTGTCTGCACCCATTGCCTGCCTTCTCATAGGCCTCACGGCCTTCCTTTCATATCGCTTCCTCACCCTTCAGCACAGTTCTAACCATTGTTGCAGCATCTCTCACCTTCCTCCCCGCTGTGCTTCTGGTCGTGGAATTGGGCCTGACGCAAGACAGGAGCTGGCAGAGGCAGAAAAGGAAGAAAAAAAGGTCAGATCAAGACCAGGAGATCCAGGAGCAGAAGAAGATACACTTTGTAATCAAAGAACCACATGGGAATTAGTAGCACTAGCAACAGCAGTTTAAGAGCAAGTGCTGAACTGAGCACATTCAGTAATTCTACGCATTTCTCAAGTGCCAGGAACTGTGTGTCAGGGAGTGTGCTGGGCACTGCAGAAACAACAAAGACCCAGTTCCTGTCCTCAAGGAGGTTACAGACTAGTAACAAGTTCCAGACCCCGAAATCCGGGGACAGCAAGGAGGGCGTGTTAGGAGAAGAATGGGCTGTCTGAGGCCTTTCTCCGAACCGCTGTGCACTACTTTGTAGGACCACACACACGCTCGGATTCACATCACAACTTCTTAAAGCATCAGTCCAGGAGTCTCATTCTCAGTCGTCTAATATTTGTCTTTGGCACATAGAGAAGTTTATAGACTAATAACATTCAGTGCAAAAACCCATCACATGTATGGCTTTTAAAGCCCCATACCCTATCGTGAGGGATACAAAAATGATAAGATGAAGCTATTCACAACCTACAGGGACACAAAGTATCTAACAAATGCAGAGAAGTGGCCAGTGTGGCAGGACTGTGGCAATTAAGGTGCCAGGACTGGGAGACTAATGGAACCTCCAAGTTCCAAAATGGAACATTAGTGTGTCAATGTGGGCGTTTTTCAATTCTGTCCCAGGACCTGGATTCTCTCTCTTTTTTTTTTTTTTTAATAGAGAGCAAGAGCACAAGCAGGGGCAGCGGCAGGCAGGAGGAGAAGCAGGCTCCCCGCCGAGCAGGGAGCCCGATGCGGGGCTCAGTCCCAGGACCCTGGGATCATGACCTGAGCCGAAGGCAGACGCTTAACCGACTGAGCCACCCAGGTGTCCTGGACCTGGATTCTCTTTGTACCTCTTCGGATATGAGAGTAGAAGACCAAACCACCTGGGAGAGAACCAAACAGACCTAGGTTCAAGGCCCAAGCCTGCCACTTTATTACATGTAGGACCAAGTTACTGAAACTCTCTGAGCATTTACAAAGTAGTAATATACCCAGTTGTGGTGAGAATTGTATTTAATTGTGTGCAAAATATAAAACATACAATGAGCTTTCATATATTGTTTTTCTTTCTTTAAATCCCATGCCAAACGCATGGAAAAAGAAGATTAGAACAAGGAGAAGGGCAGAAGCAAGAGGGGAAATGCATTTCATAGTGAACTGATGATGGTACAGGCGACGGTGGCCTTAAATAAGCTTCTCTCTGTAGGGTAGCTCAGAAGCAGTCCCTCTGAAAGAGAAAACTGTCATCACCATTCTCCTCTCCATCCTCCCACCTCAGCCCTGAAAAAGCCATTCAATCCAGATTAAATGTCTCATTTGTTCATTTGTTCCTTCAGTTTCATATAGCATCTTAGTGCTGCTCAAAATGTGGTTCACGGACCAGCGTACAAAGTAAGGAGCGCGCACCAGAATATAAATCAACTATGTCACGAAGCACAGTTCAGTTAACATTTGTTTTAAAGATTTTCATATATTTATTTGAAAGAGAGAGTACAAAGGGAGAAGCAGACTCCCCACTGAGCAGGGAGCCCGACACTGGGTTCGATCCCAGGACCCTGAGACCATGACCTGAGCCAAAGGCAGACGCTTAACCGACTGAGCCACCCATGTGCCCCTTCAGTTAACATTTTCAGACCTTTTCCCATGAATGAAACAGTATAATGCTTTACGTTCTGGACCAAGTGCATTATCATCTCATTCTGGACCAGTAAAAAAGAGTTCCGAGGCTAGCAGCTTGGAGGAGCACTGCGTCAGAGTATCAAGTCCCCAAATAGTCTTTGAACTAACCTTCGCTCCTTTGTGGTAGTCAGCAGCCGAGGAGTCCCGACAGATTTGTGTCCGATGATAAACTTCCCAAATCCCTGTGGTGGAGCTTGTGCAGTTGAAAGATATCGCATCTGACTCAGCGGATCTGACCTGGGGTTTTTTAAAACAGAAAGGTTTTATTAAACAACGCTAGTGAAGTGTCTAGGCGGGGCCGGCCGCTGACCACAAACACAGATGAGCACCTTGTGGAGACGGGCATTCAGCTACAGACCTGCCAGCAAAGTGTACTCAGCAGACAAGTTAAAATGGATGGTCCTGGTGCTTATAAAAGAGGTTGATTTTATAATGGTCCAAAATGTTGCCAGGCTACACACAGTTGAAGGAAATTACCTCTGAAATCATGAGGATTTCAACAAACGTTTTGGTTGCCACTCTCACTATCACGCACTGGTAGATGGGTCTTAAGAGTAGAGAATGTCTTACTAAGATGTACATTTCACCTTTCTGTGGCCATCAACGTGATCTGGCCATATTTTGTTGAAAAAATGGGAAACAGTTTTAACCAGCAATAAAATAAGGCTATCGAAAGGCTCAAACCCACTAAGGCCCCCATAGCTACTGGGAAATTTTAGAGTGAAATGAAAATGCATTCTATAAATCTAAAAACAGTTTCAGCAAGTTATTTTTAAATGTGCCCTATGGCAAAAAAGCTCTGCGTGTGCCCAGAGAGGGCTACTGAAGGACTGCAAGAGCAAAAAATGGAAAGCAGCTCAAATTCTATCAAGTGATGATAAACTATGGTGCACCCAGATAATGCAATAATAAGCAATAATTGAAAAGAAAGAGATCAATCTATATGTATTGGCATGGAATGAAAAGGCATTTTAAGTGGAAAGAAATAATTTAGGGGGACCTGAATGACTCAGTCGGTTGAGTGTCCAACTCTTGGTTTCAGCTCAGGTCATGGTCTCAGGGTCCTGGGATGGAGCCCCACGTTGGGCTCTGCGCTCAGCGTGGAGCCTGCTTGTCCCTCTCCCTCCCTCTCTGCTCCTCCTTGTGCGCTCTCTCTCTCACTCTCACTCTCTCTCTCAAATAAATAATCTTTAAAGAGAAATAATTTAGATGGCAACTCAAAATAGCCCATTTATAAAAAATTTTTAAAAACCCTTTACAAACAGTTTCTAAGTGTGTGTGCAAACATACAGAAAAAGGAATCAATATATGTCAAACTGGTAAAAGTGGTTATTTCTGGAGAGGGGAGCATATATTTCTGTGACACACAGAGAGAAAGGGAGAAGACGAAGGAAAAAAGGGAGGGGAAAAAATTCTAACAGCATTCTACAAATGTAAATCAAAACCGTTTCATCTCTGAAAACCTAAGGGTTGCTTGCTATCAGCCCTCATCATCTCCTTGAGACATTGGCTAATGTTGGATCCAAGTCTTGAATTACTACCACTTCCTGTGCCACCTGGATATTTCAAAGAACTCTCTCAAACCCCTACCAGCTTAACTATTGAGATGTACAGAAACCACTCTCTGGGTAGGTGTGGTTACAAGATCATAGTTAGCTTGCCTGTGATTGGTCACCTAGCAGAACCCTAGGGGAAAACAAAAAAAACAAAAAAAAAAAAACAAAAAAAATGTCTTCATCCCCTGTTAAGAAACTTCCAATGAAGGGGCGCCTGGGTGGCTCAGTCAGTTAAGCGTCTGTCCTCGGCTCAGGTCATGATCTCAGGGTCCTGGGATCAAGCCCCACCTCAGGCTCTCTGCTTAGCAGGGAGTCTGCTTCTCCGTCTCATTCTCCCTCTGTGCTCGCTCTCTGTCTTTTCAAATAAATAAAATCTTTAAAAAAAAAAGAAACTTCCAGTCAAGCTTTCCAACTGACTCAATACCTCAGAAAACTAAAACACATGACTTCAAAGTCTTATACCTGGAAAGTGTTGCACACTCTCACAGAGTATTTCACAATTTTCATAAATCCTCATATTTTTGCCTTTTCTTTGTCTTGTTTCAGATATCCAGGTTCTAGAGGAAATATCTGTCTGAGGCAGAAAATTATTATTTTTCAGTAATAATGATAGTTAACATTTACAAGGTGCCACTTTCAATTCAAAGTCCTTAAAGGTAATAACTTATTTAACCTCACAACAACCCTATGAGGTAGGTACTATTATTATTCTCATTTTATAAAAGGGTGAGGGAATTAAACAGAAAAGTTCAGTAACTTGCCCAAGGTCTCACAGCTGGTATAATGATACATATTCTCATCATTATACAAAGAGACACGTTGTCAACCGTGATCTATAACACCAAGCCCAGAGATTTGGATTCACTAAATGTGAATTACTATTGAACATTCCCAGGACCCACAGGCTAGGCTTCAAGCATTCCATTCAGATGCTCTGTGTGGGGCATTTAGAGGCTGAAGGATAAAATGTGACCTCGTCCTGTGTCTGAAGCTGGGGAAAGCCCAGAGTTACTCATCACCACAATCTGGATCTGTCTGATGCCACCACCAAGCATAAACCAGGCAGCCGAGCACTCAGGGTGAAGTCACCTTCCCACACACAGGGGCAAGACGTTCAAGCATCCTTGGGTTTCACCTGCTCAGGAGTCTGTCTAGTCACCTGGTTGCCCTCAGCGCTTGGGAAGAATGCATGGGATGATAAATACATTGATCCTCATCTCTGTCAGTGCCTTATCTAACCACTGGAATGGAGACAATTTTCTACTCTGTCTACACCTATAGTTTATAAATAAATACAAGAGAATAAAAGTTAATGGTTCTTTCCTAGCAACACTAGGCTTAAAATAGAATCTTCATTCCATATGTGCTTTGCTACTATGAGATTGTGTAGGTTATATTTCAGAGTTTTAGCAAACCACATGCAGTCCACTGTATGGCTTCAGGTACAGCTGGACCCAGGGGTTCAAATTGCTGTCCTCATAATCTGGTATCTCTCCACTCTGCTTTATCAGGGAGGCCCTCCCTTCAGGTAGGCATATCTCTTCCCAACTTCAAGTTCAAAGGCAAGGTATGTGCCTCTTTTCCAGTCACTCATAACGAAAGTCCCAGGATTCATTTTTACTGGGCCTGATTGACTTGGCGTCAAATGCCCATCCTGAAACAATTGCTGTGGCCACAGGAATGCTATGTTAGGACTGGCAGGCACAGGTTACAAATAATCCCGGAGCCAGGCGAGTAATGATATTGGTTCCTCAGAGGGAACTCAAGGTTAGATAATCAGAAGAATTGGGATGATTCTGGGATGGGCAAGCAAAACATGGCACTAGAGCTCAGAGCAGAGCATGGGCTCTGAGAGGTGTGGTGATGGGGACATCACTCCAGAGTGAAGATTTTTGTGTTAGTAAATCTCTTCGTGTGTGTTTGTCTACCAGGATAAAGGGGAACGGTGGAGGAGTATTTTTAGTCCTTATTATGATTGTAGTAGATAAAGCTGCCCTTAAGTACACAATTTCATTAAATGGGAAGCATACAGAATCATTTTATCATTATATTTGGCCCTGAAGTTAGATCCTCTTCCTGATCTCAGGACAGAATCATCCTCTAACTCACTGTACACCAGTCATTCCCATTCATTCATTCATATGCTCATGCATTCATGCAGTCTGGAAGAATCTACTAAGTATCTGCCACATGGACAGCACTGGGGGTCATCTTCAAATAAATGACACTCTTCTAAGCAGCGTTCCACCCATTCTCTCCCTATGGACTGGTATTCTTCCCACTAGTCCTGTGAAGTAGGTGCTTTCAACATTTCTGAGAGAATATAACAAACATTCAAACAGGGTGATTGTTTTAACTTTTTACAATGGGAAGTTCCAAACAAAAGTGGAGAGTATAATGAACTCAAATGCAGTCGTCATCCAGCTTCAACTATTATTAAACATGGGTGATCTTGTTCTATTTATATCCCCACTCACTTCCCATCCTCTTGATTATTTTGAAGCAAATCTCAGACAGCATATAATCTGTAAATATATCAGCATCTATCTCTCTAAAAGGTAAGCATTCTATTTTTTTTTCTTTTGGACAAGGCCATGTATCATTATTACACCTACAATAATCCCTTAATATTAGAAAAAAATGCAGTTCACATTTTCCTAATTGTCTTTTTTTTAGTTTATTTGAAATAGGACTCAAAGTCCAAACATTATAATTGACTTTAATCTTTTAACCTGTTGATTCTCCTCTTCCTCTTTATTTATTTTGCCTTGAAAAACAGTTGTTTTAAAGAGGGGCAAACCAGAAATCAGACTCTTAACTACACAGAACAAACTGATGGTTACCAGAGGGGAGGTGGGTTAAATGGGTGATGGGGATTAAGGAAGGCACTTGTGATCAGCACCGGGTGTTGTATGGAAGTGATGAATCACAAAATTCTACACCTGAAACTAATATTACACTAGATGTTAACTAACTGGAATTTAAATAAAAACTTGAAAAAGAAAAAAAAAAAAACAATTGTTTTAACAAATAAGTCTTTTGTCCTACACTACCTGGATGAATTTTAAGGATACTGTCACACAGCTTTCCCATCAATAAGTTGACAACCAGGTCTCAGGGCACACCTAGCCCAGTGATTAAGAATAAGAGTTCTGGAGCTGAACTGCCTGGGTTTCTATCTTGGCTCTACTACTTATTAGCCACAGGACCACCTCTCTGTGCCTCAGTTTTCTCATCTTTAAAATGGGGGTGAGAGGCACCTGGGTGGCTCAGTCAGTTAAGTGTCTGACTCTTGATTTCAGCTCAGGTCATGATCTCAGGGTCGTGAGATCAAGCCCCGCATCAGGCTCCACGCTGGGCATGGAGTCTGCTTAGGATTCTCTCTCTCCCTCTCCCTCTGCTCCTTCCCACCCTCCCACCCACTCATGCCCTCTCTCTCTCTCTCTAAAAAAAATAAAATGGGGGGATAAATTGTTTTGAAGATTCAATGGCTTGATGTATGTGCAATGATTAGAACAGTGATGCTTAGAATACGGCAAATGATAGATGAGGAAACTGAGGGTCCGTGAGGCAGAGTGGTCCTAGCTGTGGCTGCTAATTGGTGGCAGGGCAGGGGCTAGAACACAGATTTATCCCACTGCTTTAACACTGTTTCAAACCATTGACGAATAGGCGCTCTCTGCCCTTGATCAGGATGTTACTGCTATTCTGTTGTCAAATCACTAGGATGACTTTAGGAACCTTCTCCAGGCCTCAGTCTCCTACTCTGCAAAAATGGAGGAACTGGAGATGTGCCTGAAACTTGTTTTAGGAGAAATCCCAGCAGAAGACACCCTAGGCAGGCGTGCATGGCAGCCAGGCAGGCCCCACGGAGCAGCATCTTCAAATCAGTGCCAAGCACAGAAGCTTTCGATTCCCCACAGGAGCATCTGCCCCGCTCCTGACAGAGAACCCTGAGCCACCCCCAGGCCTCCGGGAGATAGTCCTCACAGCTAGGCCCTCAGCCTGACTCCGCCAGCACCCCTCAGGCTGCCTGACACGCATGAGCCCGCGGCACCGCACCCCTAATGGCGGCCTCCCGGATCCCTCACGGGCCGTGTGAGGGGAATGGCTCCCCACACAGCGTCGGCAGTTCCTGCTGCGGGAGACCAGCCTCACTGGGCATAACTGTAGCTTGCCTTTGCTTCTCCCAGTCTGTGCAACAGACAGGGCCTTTAGCCCGACGGGACTGCAAAGATGAGGGAGACCAGGGGCCGCCGGCCCGTCCCTCAGGCAGGCATCCTGCTGGGTCCTTGGCAGTGTGAACGGGTTCCGCAGAGCAGCCCACAAAGCCACAGGTGGACCAGAACAGTCCGGCCTTCTGAACATCGCTGGTCCAAACTGCTGCTGATGGTGGTGGTGGTTTGTTTGTTTTCCCTCTCAGACTTCCATTTCAATTAATATAGAAGGCTGGTTGATATTGTCTCCGTTTGAACTCTAAAACCAAAAACCATTTTCATTGTAGCCAAACCCAGTATCTTCAGAGTTTGAGCTCCTTGAAATTCTAAACACATTTTTAAACCACCAAGAAGAAGGGCAAAGGAGACCGCGGTCGGGGGGGGTGGGGGGTGGCAAAGCAGGGAGGTCCCCACTCTGAGAGTCTCCCCAAAATAAAGAGGTTCGACCTAAGTTAAAAGACAGGCTGCCCTGAGCCCAGGAGGGGCTGCTCTCCTCACGGGCATCTTGCTGAAGGATACGCGTTAGAAGCAGTGCAATGCTCACAAACCAGCCAGAAATTCCTCAAGTCATCCCACACATGTCTGGTCAAGGAGCACTTGGCCGTGCCTTTCATTATCCACCAACACTAAGGTTCTGCTTTAGAAGCATTTGGCTTCAGTCTCTTCACCTGTACTTGTCCCCTCAACCCTCAGGGCAGCAGGAATACATGTGAACGTGAGAGAGAGAGAGAATACGGTGTGTATTCATCAGGGTCCTCTGAAGAAACAGAATAGGATGTGTATGTAGAGAGGGGAAGATGTATTTTGAGGAACCGGCTCAGGTAATTACAGAGGCAAGACCAGAATCTGCAGGCTGGGCGGGCAGGCTGGACCCCTAGGGAAGAGCCCATGTTGCCGCTCAAGTCCCCAGGCCATCTGCTGCAGGATCCGCTCTTGCTCCCGCTCACGGGAAGTCAGTCTTTTGTGCTCTTCAGGCCTCCAGCCGATTGGCAGAGGCCCACTCCCAGTATGCCCGGCAACCTGCTTTACTCAACATCCACCAATTTAAGTGTTCATCTCATCCAAAAAACATCCTCACAGAATCATTATTTGACTAAACATCCAGGCACCACGTCCCGGCCAGGTTGGCAGGTAAAAGTAAGCCTCACAGGGTGCAAGTGGGAAGAAAAAGGAGATTAAATAGCCCCTGAGCTCAGATCCGAAAAGCAGGGCATGGCAGAGAGCTGAGACCCTGGGCAAAGCCACCTTCCTGCCCTCGCACCCCCTTCCCTGACCAGGACTCACCAGCCAACGAGGTGCTCGAGCACCTGTACACCAGCAGACCGCCTTGTCCCGCTCCCTCCCAGGCATCTGTCTGTGGTTGATTCTGGAACAGTTTACTGAGTGCTCACCATGTGCCAGGCACTGTGGCTCCAAGTGTAATCACGGCTCAGGTCTTCTGTATCCTTAAAAATAATTAAAATGGTAATCTTTATGTTGTCCATTTTATCATAATTAAAAAAAAAAAAAAAGACGGAGTCCTTGCCATCAAGGGTCTCAAAGTCCGGAGAGAGTGGACAGACAGAAAGCACAGTTTCAGTGTAGGCGTTACCCATGGTGAGAGAAAGCATCCAGAGACCCAGACCCACATCGGTACAGAAACTGCCCCTCCCTTCTGCTCATCCTGTCCTTCCTCTCCACTTTGGGCGGAGCTGCTCTGGACATGATTATCTCCTGGCCACCACCACCAATCGGGCTCCAAGCAGATCCTTCTTACTACCTAAATATGAAAAGCTCACTTCTCCAGTCCTGCAGCTTCGAGGTAGCACTCCACAGACTAATAACTTGGTACCAATGTATTTTTACTGTCCCAATTTTTCTTTATGGAAGAAGCAATAGTATAATAACTTTTTAAAACTCACTACAATCTCACCAGCTGATCATCCCCAATCTCAGCAGTCAAACGCTCAGACCAAAGGTGTGGTGTTGTCCAGGACTCCCGCGTCACTCATAACCTCCTTCCAATTCACCAGGAAATCCTATCAAGTCTACCTTCAAAATATGTCCAGAATCTCCCTATTTTGTTCACCTCCACTGCTGCCTCCCCAACCCATGTCACCATCATCTCCTCCCTATACTACTGGTATTTTAAGTTCTCCCCTTTTCCCCCAACAGTCTATTCTCTACAGAGTGGTCAGAGTCATCCTTTCAAAATGTACGTAAGATCGTGTCATGCCCCTCCGTACAATCTTCCAATGGCTTCCCATTTCCCTCAGGGTAATGATCTGGCCTCCATTTCTACTTGACCTCATCCCCTAGTCTGCTCCGGCAATCATGGCCTCCTTGCTGTTGTAGGTTACACACCATGCCTACTTCTGTCTCAGGGCCTTTGCACTGGCTGTACCCTCTGCCTGATACACTCTTCTCCAGATAGCTACATGGATAACTTCCCTAGCTCCCTCAAGCCCTTGGTCAAACATCATCTTCTACTTAAAAATGCAACACCGTCCAACATTTCTTACCCTGATTATCTTTTTATTTTTCTATACCACGTATTACAGAATCTTTTAACATTCTAACGTATTCTAACATGTTATATAATTTACTCCTTTTTTTTGTTTGTTGTTTATGCTCTGTCTCCATCCTAGTAGAATGTTAACTCAAGTAGGGCAGGTATTTTTGTCTGTTCTGCTCACAGATGTACCCCAAGCCCCTGGAATGGTATCTGCCACATACTGGGCGCCCAAGACATAGTTGTCGAGTGAATGATGAGGGCAAAGTGCACCTCCCAAAGCAACACTCCCCAGTCCCAAATGCCCTGCTTCTCTGGGCTCCAAACCAGGGAGGGGGAAGACATGAGGAACTTCCCTCTAAAAACGTCACAAAGCCTTCTTAGACTAGTGCTCCTTCTGTGACAACACATGTCACTACTGTATATTGGAAATTTTTTATCAGGGCAACCTGAACCCAGACAGTGGACAGAATGAGACATGCAAGTAATTCCATCTTGGTTGACATGTGGTGGGGACAAGTTCACGTGCCAAGATGCAACTGAACCATACGACCCTTCAGGCACCAACAACTATTTCCTGACAAAAAAAAAAAGGCATTATAAATATTACTATCTTTGTCGTAGTCTCAGGCATTTAGTAATAGAAAGTTGTTCTCTTATTTTTCACAGGAACATTGATTAGCTTCCGTCTGGTTTGTTGTTGTTTTTTTTTTTTTAAGATTTTATTTATTTATTTGACAGAGAGAGGCACAGCGAGAGAGGGAACACAAGCAGGGGGAGTGGGAGAGGGAGAAGCAGGCTTCCCGCGGAGCAGGGAGCCTGATGCGGGGCTCGATCCCAGGACCCTGGGATCATGACCTGAGCCCAAGGCAGATGCTTAATGACCGAGCCACCCAGGCGCCCCCAAACCTCCGTCTGTTAACAGACATTCTGTTTAAGTGACACATACGGGAGATTGACTGTGGGGCGGGAAGGTCATGTGGCACCACAGGAGTAATAGACACAAATGAAGGTAGTAACATCTCCAGTGGCCCAGGCCCCATGACCCCCACCTCTCTTCTTCTAGTAACTGTGCCCACCTGCCCTTCCCCAGCCACCTGACCCACAGGCTGGGCCACCCAGAGTTCTTCCCTGGGTTGTTTCTAAGTGGGGCTATCAGGGAAGAGCCTCTTTCCTCACAGACTGTTAAACCAGAAGGATATAAAACAAAAGATGCCATTAAAAGAAGAACATAAATGCACTAATGAGTTACTGAGTAAACGAATGAATTTCTGAAGCAATGTAAATACACTGAATTAGAAGAAAGAACATGAATTTTGAAGTTGGGAAAGTCCCAGTTCTGAATCTCTACCTTACCACTTAATATTTTTGAGTCTATGAGAAAGAAATGTAACTCCTCTTGAGTCCTACATCACCTCCTCATAAAATTATTGGGGGGGGGGGAACAACACCTAACACAAACCAGCTACATGGGCCCTTCCCCTTAAGTCAGTGTATTATGGAACCCTGAAATCAGACTCATGTTCCCAAAACACAGTGAGCCAATCTCTGAGTCAGCAGGTCTGATCCACAGAAAGCTTTATTAC
The DNA here is from genome assembly GCF_964656455.1 of Halichoerus grypus. Classification (NCBI taxonomy): domain Eukaryota; kingdom Metazoa; phylum Chordata; class Mammalia; order Carnivora; family Phocidae; genus Halichoerus; species Halichoerus grypus. The sequence goes on from NC_135714.1 coordinate 59,786,606, forward strand.
CAGAAGGGCAGCCCAACAGGAAGGCAGGGAATCAGTCCTAAGTCTGCCGTGCCCTGTTGGGCCTAGGAACAGTTTATGTATGATTAGCAAAGTATGCAGTGGTTAGGGCAGGAACCAAATGGGCCTGGAAACTTCTTGAGGAGGTGGTTGAAACTTCTCCAGGTTACATGCCCCTCCACATCCTGGCACCATCCAGGGGTCCTAGTTCCTTACCTGTTAACCTCATGTCTGATATCGGTTCTGCAAGACGGACGTTATCAACCTGCATCCCTCCCCTGGTCCTTGTAATTTACTTCAGAAAAAAGAACAAAAATGGGGCGCCTGAGTGGCTCAGTCAGTTAAGTGTCTGCCTTCAGCTCAGGTCATGATCCCAGGGCCCTGGGATCGAGCCCCGCATCAGGCTCTCTGCTCAGCGGAGAGCCTGCTTCTCCCTCTGCCTGCCACTCTGCCTATCTGTGCTCTCTCTCTATCTCTCTGTCAAATAAATAAATAAAATCTTTAAAAAAAAAAAAAAAGAACAAAAGGATGAGATTAATAATTCTTGCAAGGTGGCCAAGGAATGTGCCAACGTGCAGCATGTGAACTTACTATGGAGGGAGAAACTAGTACAGGCTCAAGCGAGAAAAACATACCTGGGTGCAAATGGATCAAGAGCAGTGACCCAGAGCCCTGAGAGCTTTCCTGATGTTGAGAATATGGACATTAGAATCTCACTGATTAGCCTTCAACTAAATGAAAAAGTGATGATTTGTAGATTTTTTGAAGTATATGACTGCAAAGATTTTTACCAAAATCACCACGTTTGAAATAAGTTTTCAGAAATATTTCCTTTTTTTAAGGTAAATAAAGACTTTTTGCAAATTAAGCTAACCTCACAACAGCTTCACTGATTTTACGTGTTGTTGAACACTTGGTTCCACTCAGTATATAGCATCCAAATAAAATATGGCAAGACTTAGTAACTATATACATCACCAATAAAGAAGTAAGTTAGAATTTTGTCATGGGACACCTGGGTGGCTCAGTCGGTTAAGCGTCTGCCTTCGGCTCAGGTCATGATCTCAGGGTCCTGGGGTCGAGCCCCACATGGGGCTCCCTGCTTCTCCCTCTGACCCTCCCCCTGCTCGTGCTCTCTCGCTCACTCTCTCTCAAATAAATAAAATCTTTAAAAAAATTCCTGTCAAATAAGAATACTATGAAATTTTTTAAAAATTCTGTTCCTTTTGATCTATCAGCTATTGGGTGCTACCGGAGATCTTAAGGTCCCTAATTTGGTCTCCTGACCCTGTAGTTTTGGTCTTGAAGCAACAGGACTGGAGGTTTGGCCCATCCTCCTAGGTCTCCATCAAAGCATTTCTATGTTAGTACTGGCTCGAGAAGCTTGAAAAATTAAACTGGTGAGGAGAGGCAGAGCAGATGCCTTTCAACCCTACTTCAGCTACCTGTGCTTCAGGATGAGAGCAGTCTTACTTGTGTCGAGCAGAGGGTGGGACCCGGCTCCTTGTGAATATACTCATTCCTACTTCTCGAACTCACTTTGACCGAAGGGAGAAAATTGGCTTTGCAGGTTGGCAAGATTTTGAAACTGATTTGATCACCCATGGCGGGCAAAAAGTCTTTCTCTTAATAAATCTGTTTCCATTGTGGTGTTCTTTTTAAACTGAAACTTGGTCCTCCTCTGTAGCAGTTTTCTAAAGGCTCAAAGAAATGATCAACCCGCTTCAGATGAGGTTGCACTATACGTTATTTTTTTTAACAGCAACACTCTTGGCTCTTGGGGCCAGAGATGACTTTGTCGTGGGGCACTGTGACAACAAAAAAATATCTCTAAACATTGCCCGATGTCCTCCGCGAGAGGAGGGAGCAAAATCCCCTCCAGCTGAGAACCACTGACCTATACAGATATTTTCATTCATTCCTTGGAAGAGCAAGACAAGGTTGAGGATTAGAAGCAGAGAGATACGGTTGTGGTTGGGATCTAAGTTAGAGACTGATGGAAGATAGAGTAAAGCCATTGATGAAAATAAATCAGTAATACAATTTTGGATATTCACCTAAGGAATTTGGATTTTGTTTTTTAGGCAACAGAGTATCATGAAAGGATTTTTAGAAAGAGAGTGGTACCATCGGATTTTTGTGTAAAGAACATTTTCTTGATCTTAGAATGAGAGAGGATTGAAACGACAATGGCTATCACAAAACTCTGACATGGTAACCATGTGAAATCCAGCCTCGGAGGTGGAAAGGAAGTGACAGCCCCGCCTGCTGATGGAGCTGACAGGGAGGCTCTCAGGACGCGTCATGCCCACCTCTTCTGTATGCTTTGAGTAGTTCTTTGGTTTCCATATCAACATCACCATGTGTGGCTTCCTTTGCAGGTTACCTTTTCAGGGTATTTTCACTTTATATATCCTGAGTTTGTTTGGTTTTTAGTCTTATTTGCCACCGGCTCTAGCACACACCACACCTTTCTTTGCCTGTTTCCTCTTCACACGGGTTTACGCGTTCAAAGGAACATCAGGGAATCTGATCCGCCAGCTCCAGGGCAGACCTAGCAGGGGAGCTTAGCCCCATTTGCATGAGTATCTTTTAAGTCTCCCAGAAAAATAATAGAACAAATTTAGGGTCTGGTGGTTAGATGCCATGCATTCGGAATTAATATTTTCTCAAAGAGAAGGGGGCAGAGTCAGCAGCCTAGGTCCACCTCTCCATAGCTTGTTCCCGGTGGGCAGGAAATTCATCCAAACAGAAGAATAATCTATAGTGTAGAGCACTACCTGAGACACTGGGTGATTATGTGATAGATAAATCTACCTGTCGGCTCTTCTCTCACTCCACTTCTCTCTCGTTCCTTTTGATATTATCAACAGAACAAAGGTTTTGTTATATACTTGAAAAAAAATTTGTTCCTTTTGAAGCTTCATTACTTCATAAATTGTAGGACAATAGATGCAAACAGGGGAAAAAATTACACCATTTTGCTTTTGTTATTTATTTTCATGAACATTTAAATGGAAAGCTCATCAGATATCCAATACAGAAAAGAAAGAGGATCGGAAGAAATAACACAAATCTCCATCAACTAAAAGTTTGGTTAGTGGCACCTGGGAGGCTCAGTCAGTTAAACGTCTGCCTTCAACTCAGGTCATGATCCCAGGGCCCTGGATCAAGCCCCACATCGGGCTCCCTGCTTCTCCCTCTCCCTCTGCTCCCCAAACCATGCTCTCTCTCACTCTGTCTCTCTCTCTCTCTCAAATAAATAAATATTTTTTAAAATAAATAAAAGTTTGATTAAATAATTTACAATAAATCCATAAAACGGAACACTAGGCAGTAGGTAAAGAGATTACATGGATCTAATTTGATTGGCAAGGCAATGTGTTTCCAGTGCAGGGGGCAAAGTAGCATATGACATGGGGCTATGAGCAAACGCCAAAAAAGATTTCTTGAGACGTTTTTGGTGCAAAAAGGTGGTTTTATCATAGCACTGGGACAGGACCCGTGGGCAGGAAGAGGTGCACTTTTGCTGTGTGAAGCTGGTGGTTATATGCTTCATGCTCAAGGGGGAGGGGACATGCAGGGAGTATTAGATCATAGATGTCTTCTTCGAGTTTCTACTTGTAAAACTACTTTCGCAAGATTTCTCTGGAGTTTATCATTCAGCTGGGTATTAGCTATCAGTGAGATGTGCAGACAGTCATGAGACCCTTTAAGAACGTAGCAGCCAGCAATATTTGATCCTTATCAGAACGATGCAGGCTATAGGTCAGCTTTCTGGGCTAAAGATGAACATTTTTCTGCCTCTGTCCCTCATCAATATATGTAATACTCACTCACGTAAAATTATAGATGTTTCTCTGCTTCATAACCTCCAGTACTTCCTCTCCCTTAATCCTCAAAACCCCTTATTGTTATTCCCTAGTTAATATTTGATGTCCCTGCCAGACCATAAGCTCCATGAGAGCAGAACCCCATCTTTTAGCCCTGGCACCGAGACCAGTGTCTGGGATGTGATGAATGCCTTGAGCTAAGGAACTGAGCTTGTTCTCCATGATCCCTGCTTCCTTTCCAAACTGCTGACGAACGGTCCATCTGTCCTAGAATTTTGCCTAGGATCATCATCAGGCCTGTACGATTTACCACTTTCTAGTTTGTGATTCTTTGCATTCTTACTCATTTTGGTCCTCAGTTTGCATTTTATTTCTCCCCCGTTAGATTGTTAGCCCTTCGGAGCCAGGGACTGGCTTCTGTTTTGTTCTTCCTGCAATGCCCAGGAAAATGTTCTGCTCAAAGTGAGGCCTTTTGAGTGACTGAATGATTGGACAAGTCTAACCTCCTAAGAGAGCAAATTAAGAATTGGAGTCACTATAATTTAATCACAGCCATAACCTCTCCCTTCCATGGGCCAGGCACTGTGGTTGGAGCTGTAGGTCAATCACTTCTTTTATTCAGCACAACAATCCTCTGAGGGAAATACCCATTTTACAGATGAGGCACCTGCGGCTTCAAGTCTCAGAGACTCACTCTTGGTCACGCCACAGGAAGAAAAGGCATCCAGATTGGAGCCAGTTATGGGGCGCCCAGGTGGCTCAGTCGTTAAGCGTCTGCCTTCAGCTCAGGTCATGATCCCAGGGTCCTGGGATGGAGCCCCACATCGGGCTCCCTGCTCCGCGGGAGGCCTGCTTCTCCCTCTCCCACTCCCCCTGCTTGTGTTCCCTCCCTCGCTGTGTCTCTCTCTGTCAAATAAATAAATAAAATCTTTAAAAAAAAGAAAAAAGAAAAAAGACTTCTTAAAAAAAAAAAAAGACTGGAGCCAATTTTTCCAACTCCAAGATCCATGCTCTTACTCACCTGTGGCCATCCCCTCCCATTCCCTCCAGACAGACAAGAGTTCTTCCCTCAAGAAACAAACCAGGCACAGATGTATCACGTCCATCATAGGGGCAATATGATGAATCAGAAGGAGCCCTGGAAGGACAACTCAGTTAATCTCCCAAATGATTCCTGTTTGTGTAGACAGCGACCATGGCGGCTACTCGACAAGATAGCTTTCTGACACCGCTGCCCTTGGTTCCTCGACAAAAGCAGAGAAGAGAAGAAACAGCCGTAAGCTCTGATCCGAAGCCTGAGAACAGCGTCTTCAAGCCACCCGGGGCCGGAAGCCTTTGGATAATGTCCTCCCCATCCTGTTCGGCTTTTTTTGAGTAAGTAAACTACACAGAGGGAAGCACTGTTGAGTATTTCCTAGAGAGACTCTTTCTCTTGCAGAGGGAGGCCCATAGAGCAAGTAAAGAGAAGACGCTAACGGGAGAGAAGATTTGAGGGGATTAAAAGGATAGTGAGGGCGCGGTTCTCCACAATCTGACTCCAAGGACAGAGGAATGATGTTTGGCTGTCATTGCAAGAAGCTTCTGGTTGATAAATACTGTCTGGAATTTCCTTGCTGATTTCTCACCCTCACACCGCAGGCCCCGATCCCTGTGGTCCACTATGCAAATGCAAATTACCTGAATCAGGCTGCGGGTGACTCACCGACCCCCCTTTAAAGCAACCTTGGGTCCGGGGCAGAGACTGTGCAGGGTGGAAGTCATGGCTCGCAGACTCTGCTTCTCCTACTTGCTGTTGGTCTGCTGGGTGGTGGTAACTGTGGCAGAAGGTAAGGGTTTTGTGTTTATGATCCTGTGGGTCCCTAATTAATAAGTTGTGTGAAAAGACAAGATTTGGCTCCGTGACTATATCCATATCCATAAATTGGAAATCATTTTGTCAGCTTCCATTAGCTTGTGTGATTAAAGGAGAAAGAAGCTAAAATTTATCATCTGAAGACCTTGATCCTACTCTCAGCCCTAACTATGTGACGTTAGACGTACTAAACCTTTCTGGTATCAGTCCCCTTGTATGTGAAGTGACGGATAAGGATAATCATTATGGGGGTTATGAGGACCAAATGAGCTGTCATGCCAGAAAAGCTCTTCAAGCTTAAAACACTATACTAGTTATTACTGTTGTAGAGGTAACAATTTCCACCCTGAATTACAGCAACATCCTTCGTGTTATCCCCAGCAGCACAGTAATTTGCATATGGTGGCTGTTCAGTCTCTGTTTGTTAAGTGATTTAATTAATCGCAACTAGTCAGCTGAATCTTGGTGCTACTAAAGTGAGCATAGATTTCTTTCTCTAAGATTATATTAGATTCTATCTCTTCACTGCTCCTATTCTCTTTCCTTTCCCCCATGACGAAAATTCCCAGGTGTCCTGAACTTTAAAATTGGTCTGCAAACCCCTGGGGGAAGGAGAGAAAAGGCTAGGGAGGAGAGGATAAGGAGGAAGGAGGGGGAAAAATGCTGGGGGACCTGGGTCTAATGTTGTTTCACAGCTCACCTTAGTTCCAGAACTAGATACTGTTCAGGGAGGCGAGACCCAGGATCAACCCAAGTCCCTGAGGGCTCTGCAGGGGCTCAGCCACACCCTGCTCATCCCCCAACACGTTCTTTGCTCCCCTCCCCCAAGGCTGGGGGTGAGACCACCAGAGATCACCTTGCCCAACCTCTGCCCGAACTCTGGCGATCAGAGGGCGATCACACCGCCCTGCTCCCAAGACCAGACCCCCAAGCACCACCTGCGGAATGTGACATCTAAAAGAGGCTTCGTAAAATAGCACTAGCCACCTGACATCTTTCCAGAAAGTGAAGCACTCTTCAGGAACCTTTGTAAATATACAGCTGAACAAGTTCTAATGGGATTATAGGTTTGTTCACATCTAAAAAGCACCAATTAAAAGGTGAGATTTGACTTCTGGATTTGGCTCATGCTTCCCCACCGTCCGGCAGACTGGCATGGGAATCCTTCAAATGTAGCTTCGCTCTATCCAAGCAGCCTCGGTGCCAGTTCGCCGCTCGCTTACCCGGGCTGCGGCGCCGCCCCGTCGGGCCGTGTGCGGGTGTCCAGACTCGCCCTGTCGTCCTCTCCCTCCTCCACGGCGGCTCTGGCCGCTCCCTCTTGCCGCTCTCACCTGTTCATTGCAATTCGGCTTCGTGTGCTGGCGTTTAAACGTCACCATGGTGTTGCCCTCGCAAAGACTTTCTTAAGACACATAAATGAAAACTTGCAATCTCTCTCCCTCTCTCTGTGACATCTGGGAATTCTTACAGCCGTTTGTACATCACCCGTGACCCGTACCGCATTCTGCTCTGTGTCACAGACCCGTGTATCCGCGCGTCTGCGCGCCTCTCGAGTGCCGCCCTGGGTCTTTCCATCTCTGCATTTGCCATAGCACCTAGCACAGTAGCCTGCGCGCTGGAGAAATGAGATGTGAGCACGGAATTGAAATAGGACTTGGTGACACTTTCTGGGCTCCAGATTCTTTCTCTGTAGAATTAGAGATTTGACCAAAATAGCCAATCATTCTGTGAGTCTACAAAATGAACTCAGTTACAGTTATTGTGAGTAAATTCATCATAGGACCTATATTCCTTTCTGGTTCAACTCTGAAAGCCCATTAGAATTTTTCTATGATTCCATGAGCCATATAAAGGAAGAACTGCATACTCGAACATCATGTATAAAGATTACTTCTCTTAAAAATCAGTACTGTTCATTACAAACCATTTATTGTCTGCCCAAATAACCACAGACTACAGGTAATTGTGTTTTTTTTTAAAGAAAAGGAACTTCTCATCCTTACTTAAAAAAAAAAAAGTATTAGCTATTGGTATGCTATGCATTTCATGTCTAGACTATAATAAACCCACTTAAAATTGATTTCCAAACTTCAAGCAATATTTTGGCTTGATTTTTTATTACACTCTAAGTTTAAATGTAAGTTATTATTGAAAATTTTCTGGGACTGGAATTAAGTACTCACTGAGCTTCACAAAAATCTACAGAGAGGAACCCTCAACATCTGCCTGCCCATTCATTCAATTTCTTGACTATGTCCTGAGCACCACTCTAAGCCAGGGACCGCTGTGGGTGCTAGGGACAGAGCCGTGACCAACAGGATCAACAGTCTCTGCTCTCATGCAGGTCCTGTTCTAATACATCTGTAGGCTTTAGTCCTATCAGTAGTGTACAGATTTTATATATAAAGTGTAACAAGATGGGCCCAAGAAAATGGGGCTTGTATTGATAGAATCTTTCCATAACATTCAAGATGAATAATAACACTAGGAAACACCTACTAAATGCATACCGTGAGTCAGACATGTTCTGAGCACTTTACATATCTTATTTCAGATAACACAAAAAGCCAATGAGATAGGTAGTATTATTTTCTTCATTTTATAAATAAGGATAAGGAAACTCAGAAAAGTTGAGGAACCTGTCAATGGTCACAGTTACTAAACGGCAGAGCTCAGGGAACCCAGTTCTAGAGTCCATGCTTTTAAACACTATGCTCTTCTGCCGCTCAAAGTGTTTTCAATCTGCGTGGAAATATTTGACCTACTTTGGTCTGATCAAGGTCGCAGAAGTGTTCTCATCTTTGGCCTTCCGTGCCTTTGGTGGCATGTCAGTATGCTACATACTGAAAAACATTTATTTATAATGATCAGATTATCCCTGAGAGGTGGAAAGATGGTAACTTTTGCAATTACAGAAACAGAGATTTCTCTCAATCAGTTCAATTCCGCTGCAGGCCCTAGAGATGAGGAGACAGCGGTCTACAGGATGGTCATGTGGATGTTTCAGTGGAGGAGGAATATAACCACGAATAGTAATGACATGACTGATGAGTATTCCAAAAGTGGACCCCCAGGGTGGTATGGAAATATACTGCCAAGGGCCTTAAGCCAGCCTCAGGGTAGGAAAGGCTCCCTGAGGAAATGAGGCATGAAATCTGTGTAGGAGTTAGCCAGGCAAAAAAGACAGGAAATGGTCCTTAGGCTTCTGGAACCAACTTGGTAAAAGCTCAGGACCATTGATGACTTTGCCAAAGTAGTTTTTGTGGAGTAGAGAAAGCACAGTCAGATTCCAGTAGATTAAAGGTGGGGGGGAGGCGTGAGAATCGAGCTGGAACTGTGTAGACTTCTCTCTGGAGAGACATAGGAACCAAGGAAGTTCATTAGCAGATCACTGAAGTTTTCTTTCTGAAATATGAAGCTAGGTAGTCTACTTAGAAAGGTAGAGAGACTTCTGAAGAGAATTCTTCAAATGAATGAAGAAGAATGAGAATTTTGAAGAGGCTTTGAGGAGAATGTCAAAGGTTTAGAAGACAGCGGGACTGGAGAACAAGGAGAAACAAAGAATGGATGAGCAGTGTCAACTCAGCCAGAGTTGGAGACCATGAATGGCATCAACCTCCTTACCCAAATGTGTGGCCTTACCCTGTGACAGTTTCCCAAATCAATCCCTGTGGTTCCCACATTTTACAACACTTGTGCTGGCCAATCAGTGACCTGAAATAGTCATCATGTGTCTAGTTCACCGGAAGAATGTAGTTTTATGTGGTCCTGCCCACATTCTTGGGTTGGTTACTGGGACAAGCTTGTATCTTGATCTGGAGACCTTGGAAATTCCCAGAAGAGAGCGCTGAACACTGCAGGACATCCCAGAATTAGAGAAAAGCTGCCTAGCAGGTTCTAACACCCCGTAGTCAGCAGGAGGATTTGGTGAGTAGCCTCAGGTTTAAGAAATGAGATGAGCACAAGGGGTGGGTAGTTGGTTTGTTTTTAACATCTGGAATACAGCCTGAGTAGCAGAGCTCAGGCCTAGCTAAGTCTGATCTGATAACAAAAATGTCAAGATGGAGCTTAAGAATAAAGCTAGCTTCTCCGCTAAGGACTGGATTCTCATCTTACAGAAAGTTTTCATGTTACAAAGGTTCAGAACTGATCTGTGTAGGAGTAAAGAATGAGTGATGTGGGATTTAATCATCTTCTGTGGTTTGAAACGTCTTAATCTAGTTTTAATCATAGGATTTCAATACTCAGTAGCCTGGGTGGGTATGGAAGAAAGGGTCAGTATTTCATTCAGAGTAGACACCCATTCAACTAACTTAAGAAAAGAGTAGAGTAGAGCTGGAGGTAGAGTGATTACTAAAAGGATATCTCCATGAACCTTGAGCACATCCAGGCTTCAGAGGGATCAGCCCTGGAAAGTCAAGAACCAATGCTTCTCTCATCACCATTCTGTTACCACATAGTCTCTTGTCTCTCTTTTTCGGGCCTTCCCATGTTATAGCTTCTTTGGAAAGACTGGCTTCTCTACTTACTCAGCATTCAACTAGCCAAAACCTAATACTCCAGTCCCTGCCCTGCACTTTCTACTAACATCTTCCACCAACTGAGTCTCTTTGTTGAAATTCTCAAATGAGAATCTGATTGGTACTGGTCAGCCAATGAATGAGCTGAGTGTCTATCAGCAGGCCAATCAGCCATAGCCAAGGATATGTAGGACTGACCTTTCCAGAGGTTGTGGGTAAAACAGAATCTCCAGAAGGAGCTATGAACACAAGCAGGCAATAGGCATATCCTATACAACCAAGAAATCTGGATTAGGTTGTTCCAAAATTAAAGGGAACCTAGCTCTTTTGAAGCACTTCAGTACTCTCAGCTTCCTGTAGGAGTTTGTTTTTTCATCGTTCACACTCAGCAGCCCATTCCAGGCCTGTATTGTAAGCCTCCAAGAAAGTGAAGGAATAAGTTTCTGAAGGAAGCTTACTATTTCACAGCCAAGTCAATTGCATGATATAGAGAAGGGTCTTCTCTCTAGAGAAGACCTTGAGACCTTGACACTTGAGCTTGATCCAAATTTCTTCTCAGAAACAAATTTCATCCTGGTTCTCAGTGCTTGTTCCCCTTCCTCTTTAGGGAATGATTTCACTGCTAGGTCAAGTGAAGCGCACCTCTGGGATTAACAGCCCTCAGGAAGGGCAGTTATTTTTATTTTCTTAACATTAACTCTTTTTCTCTACTGAATTTTCTTTATTCAGTTATAATTTATGAACAATAACATAGACAAATCTTAAAGGTACAGACTGATCACATTTTACATATACACATATATGTATGTTATATACATACACGTGTGTAAATATAAATATGTGTGTGTGCATGTGAGTGTGTGTGTGTGTGTGTACCTCCATATCCATGTGACAACCCTCTGGATCAAGATCTAAAGAATTCTACTTTTTCCACAAAATAAAACCTACCCTAACTGTAAATTAGTTACTTTTTTTGCAATTTTTTTAACCGTAGATCAGTTTTTTCCTTGAACTTACGTAAGTGGGATCTTACAGTCTGTACTCTTCTGTGTCTAACTCCCTCTGCTCAGCGGAACACCCATGGGATGCCCCCGTGTTGTTGTAGTATCTCTTTCTTCTCGTGGCTTCCTTTTCATTGTGTATACAGTTTGGTTAACCATTCTCCTACTGATGGACACTTGCCCTGTTTCCAAGTTTAAGCTAATATGAATCGGGCTGCTATGAACATTCCTGAAGTAGTCTTTTGTAGATATATGCACCCGTTTCTCTTGGATTCATTCCCCAGTGTGGGACTGCTGGGTCATGAGGTGTGTCATGTTTCATTCTGTTGGACCTTGGCGGTTTTTTCAAACACACTTTGAGACTTCTCTAGTTCTCTCTCCTAGTCTTTCTGCCCTGCTACCACCTAAAGGATTTCCCTTCTGCTTCTGTGATCAGGCCTGTTTCCTGACTTGCACGTTTCTCTCCGCAGGACAAAAAGAGGGAGCCACCCCTCCTGGAGGCTCACAAGATAATGGAGGTCCTACAGACTGCCAGATCTTTACGCTCAGCCCTCCACCCCCCAGGAGGAATCCGGTGACAAGGATCCAGCTCGTCACAAGGACACCCAAGTGTCCCTTTCATTTTTTTCCATGGCAAGGGCCTAGAGTCCACTTTAGGTTTCCACACAGACCTTTCCTTCCTCAGAAGTGCAACCACCGGTTTCTGTTTCGTCCATTTTTTTGGCCACACGGTCGCCTTACTCCTCATTATAAATATTTTCCCAGGGGAAGACTCTGGAGAGGAAGCTCATCTGAGGAAAGCAGATAGAAAAGAGAAGCCCCAAATATGCTGAAGCAAAAGCAGCCAGTGCCTCAGAGAAGACTATAAACAGATTTCTGCTTTCTTCTTCCAAACTAAAACAACTGGACTTGAAGTACCTTCAACACCACAGACTAGAAATTGTTCTTCTTGTCAGCAGGGAAGATATCGGTTTAGAGGTTATTCAGGTTTGCAAAATGGGAGCAATAACTGCATTACCCTTATCCCCAATTTTTTAAGATCACAGGATATTGATGCAAATAAAATCCTAAAATGGGTAGTTCCAAGAATTCCTCTACATACTGAGATGCCAGAAGAATCAGCTCTGTCTTCTAAATTCAAGTGAAAAGCATTTAAATAAATTGATATAAACCAATGAAGACAATAATGACACCCTTTTTACTCACTGGAAAACTTACAGAGCAGGGTGCATTTACAAAGTAAACTTTAAAGGAAATTGTAGAAAACTGATAGTTTTATTCTCTATTTGGCAATGGTGTAGCTGGTGGTTATTCATTTACTGTTTCACTGAGGTGTAACTGACATTATATTATATTAGTTTCAGATGTGCAATGTGATGATTCCACATTTGTATATATTGCAAAATAATCACCGCAATAAGTCCAGTTAGCAACCATTACCATACATAGTTACAATTTTTTTTCTTGTGAGAACTTTCTAGATCCACTCAGTTTTCTTTTTTTTTTAAGATTTTATTTTATTTTTTGAGAGAGAGAGACAGCGAGAGAGGGAACACAGTGGGCGGAGTGGGAGAGGGAGAAGCAGGCCTCCCGCGGAGCAGGGAGCCCAATGTGGGACTCGATCCTAGGACCCTGGGATCATGACCTGAGCCAAGGCAGACGCTTAATGACTGAGCCACCCAGGTGCCCCTCTACTCAGTTTTCTAACAACAACAACAAAAGAATTATAAACATTAAAGCAAACTTACAGGGAGTCTGAGAGAATACCTTGAAGATATCATAAACCAAACTACCTACCTTAAAAAACTATTTTTAACTGTAATATCTAAAGTTACCTTAATGGTGACTTTTTAAGCAACCCCCTCCTCTCTCACTGTTTCTCCCATTATCATCGTATGGATACTAGCTTAGATTACATAGTTCCCCTAAAACTTTCGACACGGGTCTAGGCCCAACAGTCTGATTAAAAGTTTACATGGATGTTCTGGTAACTCTAGAGCTCCACAGACGTAAGTTCACTCAGCTATAGGAACCCGAGGGTGCAACAGAAAGAATAAATCCCACTGACTGCATTTGTTGGCTATCACTGTAGCCATTCCGTAAAATGCTGCCTCCTGCTTGTGCCGCTCCCCTTGCCTGTAACACAGAAACGGGGCTTTTGCGTATGGGGGTCAGTGGTTACACCTGTCCCTCCCAGGTGCAAAAGTTGCTGCGGTGCAGGTACTTCGACAAAGGGAAAAAGGGGACACAAAGGCGTGAGGGCGCTGGGAGTGTTGTCTGGGGAATGGAGGGACCAAGAACACCATGCTGTTCTGCTTTATGAAAAGATAAAAAGGAAGAAAATAAATTATTTCCTTCACTCACTTCATAGCAAACTTGCTTATAAGGACAGATATTTGCTGCAAAATTACAAGCTTAAATAAAACCTGTATTTGAAATCCTCGCTAAAAAACTCGTATTTTGTAATGTATTTGCTCTCTCATTTGCTTTCTTTCTGAGTAGTGGGGCATAACCAGAAAAGGACCAATCTAGGGGCGCCTGGGTGGCTCAGTCGGTTGAGCATCCAACTCTTGATTTCGGCTCAGGTCATGATTTCGGGGTTGTGGGACTGAGCCCCAGGTCAGGCTCCACACTCAGCATGGAGTCTGCTTAAGATTCTTTCCCTCAAAAAAAAAAAAAAAAGATTCTTTCCCTCTCCCTCTGCCCCTCCCCCCACTCATGCAGGTGTGCTCGTTCTCTCAAATAAATAAAATCTTTAAAAAAGAAAGAAAGAGAGGGAGGGAGGGGGGAGAGAGAGAAAGAAGGAAGGAAGGAAGGAAGGATGAAAAGGGCCAACCTTGGGCAAACTTGAAGACAGGGAAAGGTTCGTGTTTGAATCTCACCTCCCTTTCTGGACCCCCTCTATTCCAGCATGCTCCCCGCCTCCACCGCTCGCTGCTCACCTAGGTACTCCATGTGCTCACAGGGCCACCAGCTGCCCAAACGAATTTGCTTGGATGGGGCTTTCTCTCCCCAGACATTAGAACTTCTGCAATCCAAGACTCAACTGCTCTGAAATCTAGTCCATGAAGACCTCACTGGTTGATAATATAAACCTCAGGAAACCAAGACAAACTGAAGCTTAGCAGCTTCAGTCCTTCACTCACTGCATCTGTTATAGAAAGCAGGCTGCTCCTGTAGGGTTTTGTAACAAGGACTGTTTTCAAAATAAGTCTGGGTATAATTGCATCATTCCTCACCCTTGAACATGCATAGAGTTGCCTATATGAGAAGTAGCCTACACCTGTAATTAAAAACACATGCCTCATGACTTTAAAAAAATGCATCCTTTTGCCTAATAAATTGTTCTTTAAAAATACAGTGATGGGGCGCCTGGGTGGCTCAGTTGGTTAAGCGTCTGCCTTCAGCTCAGGTCATGATCCCAGGGTCCTGGAATAGAGTCCCTGCTTCAGGCTCCCTGCTCAGTAGGGAGTCTGCTTCTCCCACCCCCACTGACCCTCCCCCCATGCTCTTTCTCTCAAATAAATAAAAAAATCTTAAAAAAAAAAATTATAGTGACGCCGGGGCATGGGCTCTGCCCTCCACAGGGAGTATGCTTAGGATTTTCTCTTCCTCTCCCTCTGCCCCTCCGCGCACTCCCCCACTCCTTCCCCACCCCCCAATAAATAAATAAATCTTTAAAAAAAATAGTGATGCCTAGCAGGTGTATTGACTCGGGGAGAATACTCTTCATCACTAATACTTCAAAGTGAATTTATTTATCAGATATGTTCCTCTTAGGGGCGCCTGGGTGGCTCAGTCGGTTAAGCGTCTGCCTTTGGCTCAGGTCATGATCCCGGAGTCCTGGGATCGAGTCCCACTTTGGGCTCCCTGTTCAGCGGGGAGCCTGCTTCCCCACCCCCTCTGCTGCTCCCCTTGCTCGTGCTTGCTTGCTCTCTCTGTCAAATAAATAAATAAAACCTTTAAAAAATATATATGTTCCTCTTAGTATGTAGGTGGTATTTGCTGCTTTTGAAGCAGTGGAAGGGTGTGATAACTCTTGCATGCATCTTTGCTTTGTGGTGTGAACAGCTAGCTATGCAAGTCTAAAGTTCCAATTATGCTAAAGAGGCATAACCTGAACCTAATCATCAGACAAACCCAGACTGAGGAACATTTACAAAACACCTGCTGTGTAATTGTTAAAAATGTAGATGTCATGGTAGACAAAGTTTAAAGGAGATTAAAGAGATATGAGGGGCACCTGGCTGGCCCAGTTGGAAGAGCATGTGACTCTGGATCTCAAGGTAGTGAGTTCAAGCCACATGTTGGGTGTAGAGGTTACTTACTTAAAATAAATAAACAAACAAACAAGATTAAAGAGACAAGATAATTAAATGAAACATGTGGTCCTAGAAGTGGGAAGGAGAGGAGAGATTGCCAGAAAAGAAATTATTGGGACAACTGGCACAATTTTAATGTGGACCATGTGTTAGGTAATAGCCTATGTCAGTGTTAAATTTTCTGAATTTGACAATTATGTAAGAGAACATTCTTACATAAAAATATGAAGTATTTGAAGGTAAAGGAGTATGATTTCTGCAACTAAATCTCAAATTATTCAGGAGGCAGCCAAACCAGGAAAGGAAGAACACGCAGGCTGCACGGTGTTCGCTACTGAATGATTCGTTTGTGGCACATTGAAACGCTGGGGTTTGCTAAGCTCCTGATTAAAAATGAAAAATTTTCTGCTCTCTTTCAGAGAGCTGACTTATTTTATAAATGTTACCTTATGGCATCCGGAAACTCACTCGAGGAGGCGTGTTAGTTTGCCGGCACCGCTATCACGAAATGCCACCGCCTGGGAGGCTTAAGCAACGTGAATTTACTTTCTCACAGTTCTGGAGGCTGGAAGTCCGGAATCAAGGTGTCAAGAGGATAGGCTTCCTCTGAGGCCTCTCTCCTCGGCTTGCAGACGGCTGCCCTCTGCTGTCTCTTCACATGGTCTTTCCTCTGGGCATGTGTGCCTCGTGTCTTTCCCGTGTACGCAAATTCTCTCTCATTTTTTTTTTTTAAGATTTTATTTGTCAGAGAGAGAACATAAGCAGGGAAAGTGGCAGAGGCAGAGGGAGAAGCAGACTCCCCGCCAAGCGGGGAGCCCAAGGTGGGGCTCGATCCCAGGACCCTGGGATCATGACCTGAGCCGAAGGCAGACGCTTAACCGACTGAGCCACCCAGGTGTCCCCAAATTTTCTCTTCTTAATAAGGATACCAATCAGATTGGATTGGGGCCCACTCTAAAGTCCTCATTTTAACTTAAATCACCTCTCTAAAGGCCCTATCTCCAAACAGAGTCACAGTCTGAGGTATTGGGGGTTAGCACTTCAACATATGAATGTCAGGGGATAAATTCAGCCCCTACAGGAAGTATCCAATTTTGATAACAGTTAACTACTAAACTCCCAGAACAGCTGCATGATCTAGAGAAAGCTGGCTTTGATTCTAAAGAAAAGAGTATTACAATGCTCAAGCACTTTTAGACATAAAGAAAAAAAAAGAGAGAGAGAATCAGCACTTTCCTGTTTTAAGCACAGAGCATATATTTGACTTATTTTTATGATAAAATGTAAGTAAATATCAGGTTCCTACTAGAACCTCCAACCTTGTTCTAAACAGCAGAGAGACGAAGGAACCCAGGACGGGAGGTCCGTTGCAAGAGGAGACACAGCTGAAGCAATGTACTGGGGCCGTCAGTTGTATAGACCTCAGCAAGTCCTAGGGTCAGCCAAGTAAATCCGCCGAGTCATCGTGAAAGAGCTCTAAACTGGAAACACAAAGTCCATCCACAGTAGAATGGCTGGATAAATTGTTATTGTATCGTATACCGCACAGCAAGGCAAAACCATGGATTACGGCTTCACACAACAACATAAATGAATCTCACAAGTTCATGTTGAGTGAAAGAAGTCAAAGGTAAGAGGGAGCCTGCTGGGAGCTGGAAATATTCCAGGTCTGTACATTTATGAAGATTTATCAAGCTCTGTGCTTAAGGTTTATGTATCTTACTATATGTAAGTTATCAATTAAAAATCTTTAGTGCTGTAGTGTAAAGGAAATCTGTAAATATATGCTCATTATAATTGTAGATTTATCAAACAAGCACGCAAATATTCTATTGACTGGTAGTTGGCAAGGTTATATAAAATAATACTTAACTGGGGCGCCTGGGTGGCTCAGTCGTTAAGCGTCTGCCTTCCGCTCAGGTCATGATCCCAGAGTCCTGGGATCGAGTCCCACATCAGGCTCCCTGCTCGGCAGGAGGCCTGCTTCTACCTCTCCCACTCCCCCTGCTTGTGTTCCTGCTCTTGCTGTCTCTCTCTCTCTGTCAAATAAAAAAAAAAAAAAATCTTTAAAAAATAATAATAATAATAATACTTAACTGATAAGTCAGACAAAGAAAGACAAATACGGGGGCGCCTGGGTGGCTCAGTCGGTTAAGCGTCTGCCTTTGGCTCAGGTCATGATCCCAGGGTCCTGGAATCGAATCCCACATCGCGCTCCCTGCTCAGTGGGGAGCCTGCTTCTCCCTCTCCCTCTGCTGCTCCCCCTACTTTTGCTCTTTCTCTCTCTCTGTCAAATACATAAATAAAAATCTTCAAAAAAAAGACAAATACTGTATAATATCACTTATATGTGGAATCTAAAAAAGCTAAACTCTGAGACACGGAGAGTAGAGTGGTGGTTACCAGGGGCTGAGGGTAACCTGGGAAATGGGGAAATACTGGTCAAACTTACAGTCATAAGATTAACACGTTCTGAGCATCTAACATGAAGTATGGTGTTTATAGTTAATAATACTGTATTATAGACTTGAAAGTCGCTAAGAGAGTAGATCTTAAATAATCTCACCACGAAAACAGAACTGGTAATTATGTGACAGGTTGGAGATGTTAACAAACACGACAGTGGTAATCATACCGCAATATGTAAGTATGTCAAATCACCATGTTGTACACCTTAAACTTACACAGTGATACATGTCAATTGTTTCTCAATAAATTGGGGGGAGCAATATTTCACTGGAACATCAGCTCATAACAGTAAGCAGAAGACTGCATAGTATGTACCAATAAGCGTTTGTCTTTCCCAGCTAAGGCAAATTTAAACCAGAGTAGTTTGAATAGCCTCAAATATAACCCTATACTTCATACAGTTGGTGAGCCAAAGAACGACACAAAGAGATTAATACACATTCCACACAGAAAATCTCTCTCACAATTTCAACATTGGAAATGTGCGATAAGTGGGGCGCCTGGGTGGCTCAGTCGTTAAGCGTCTGCTTTCGGCTCAGGTCATGATCCCAGGGTCCTGGAATCGAATCCCACATCGCACTCCCTGCTCAGTGGGGAGCCTGCTTCTCCCTCTCCCTCTGCTGCTCCCCCTACTTGTGCTCTTTCTCTCTCTCTGTCAAATACATAAATAAAAATCTTCAAAAAAAAGACAAATACCGTATAATATCACTTATATGTGGAATCTAAAAAAGCTAAACTCTGAGACACAGAGAGTAGAGTGGTGGTTACCAGGGGCTGAGGGTAACCTGGGAAATGGGGAAATACTGGTCAAACTTACAGTCATAAGATTAACACGTTCTGAGCATCTAACATGAAGTATGGTGTTTATAGTTAATAATACTGTATTATAGACTTGAAAGTCGCTAAGAGAGTAGATCTTAAATAATCTCACCACGAAAACAGAACTGGTAATTATGTGACAGGATGGAGATGTTAACAAACACGACAGTGGTAATCATACCGCAATATGTAAGTATGTCAAATCACCATGTTGTACACCTTAAACTTACACAGTGATACATGTCAATTGTTTCTCAATAAATTGGGGGGAGCAATATTTCACTGGAACATCAGCTCATAACAGTAAGCAGAAGACTGCATAGTATGTACCAATAAGTGTTTGTCTTTCCCAGCTAAGGCAAATTTAAACCAGAGTAGTTTGAATAGCCTCAAATATAACCCTATACTTCATACAGTTGGTGAGCCAAAGAACGACACAAAGAGATTAATACACATTCCAAACAGAAAATCTCTCTCACAATTTCAACATTGGAAATGTGCGATAAGTGGGGCGCCTGGGTGGCTCAGTCGTTAAGCGTCTGCTTTCGGCTCAGGTTGTGATCCCAGGGTCCTGGGATCGAGTCCCGCATCGGGCTCCCTGCTGGGCGGGAAGCCTGCTTCTCCCTCTCCCACTCCCCCTGCTTGTGTTCTCACTCTTGCTGTCTCTCTCCATCAAATAAATAAAAATCTAAAAAAAAAGGAAATGTACGATAAGCATTATTACTACGACAGTAGCAGTTCAATGATTCGTACGGAAGGAACCATAACAAGTGTTAGATCTGAAACCCCCTGACACAGGTGTCAGGTCCTTACAGTGACCTACATGACCTGGCCTCCCCCCTCCCCATCCCCAGCCTCTCTCGCTCTGACCTCATCTCCTACTATTCTCTTCCTTTCTCACTCCACTCAGACACACTGCATTCCTCGCCGATCCTCAAACAAACCAAACACACTCCCTCCTCAGGGTTCTACCCTGGCCGGTGCCTCCT
The DNA here is from genome assembly GCF_964656455.1 of Halichoerus grypus. Lineage (NCBI taxonomy): Eukaryota > Metazoa > Chordata > Mammalia > Carnivora > Phocidae > Halichoerus > Halichoerus grypus. Next base: position 59,806,408 of record NC_135714.1, read on the forward strand.
TCGGCAATGCCCCAGATAGCCGCATTCTCCACCGGGGTCCTCCCCTCACTTCTTTCAGGACATTCATAAAATACCACCTCTCCTTTCCCTGGCAACCCAATCTAAATATGCAGGCACAGATGCTCTTCCTCACCCAGTTCCCAGCTGTGTTTCTATCCCTAGCATGTATCACATTCAATTACTCTAAATGTATTCCTAGTTATCTTTTTATTATTTGTCTTTCATATCAGAAAATAAGTTCCTTAAAGGCAGTGATTTGTACCTATTGCGTTCACTCCCTTATGTCTAGGACTTAAAACAATACCTGCATATAGTCGGGACTCAATAAATATTTGTTAATGAACTTTTAAACTTCCTGATATTCAACCCCTAATTGCTTCCAAATCAGTTTCCACATATCATGGGAAACCTCAGGATTTTAAAATCTCCAGAAAAAAGGAATTTCTATTGAGGAGAAGAAAAGAAGGCACATACATTCCTCTCAAAAAAAAAAAAAAAAATTACTGCCACCCATGCATATCTTTGACCTTCTTTTAGGAATTTCAACATGAATATTCCTCTGTTTCACTGCATATAACATTTCTCTCTTTTGGTAGTTTGTTCGAGAACAGGTCGGAATGGCAACCAGAGATAGAGAATCCACCAATTTAATTGCTCACTCATTTTGTAATTTTTTTCAGGCTTTTACTAGCAACATCTATATCTTAAAAAAAAAAATCTGAGTCCAGTCCTCTTTGTAAAGTTTTCCTCCATGCTAAGGCAAGACATATAGGTTTCCTGGGAGGGCTAATTATCTGAGATGTCTCTTCAAACTGTTATTCTTTAAATATCTGTTCACCAGGCAAGAGAAACTGATTTTCTGGCAACAAAATTAATAACACATCTTGGTTCATGTTCTAAACAGAAGGCTTATTACATGTTCTGTACATAGTAAATTCTTTAATTTCTTTAGAAAGGTCTTTTAGAGGCGAGGGGGTGGGGGGATGGGTGAGCCTGGTGATGGGTATTAAGGAGGGCACATTCTGCATGGAGCACTGGGTGTTATGCACAAAGAATGAATCATGGAACACTACATCAAAAACTAATGATGTAATGTATGGTGATTAACATAATATAATAAAATAAAAAAAATAAATAAAATTATTATCATAAAAAAAATTTCCTTCACTTGCCAACCTTCATTCAGAATAGAGGTAGAGTTCATACAGTAATTATAATAAAATTGTGTTCAAAATGTGTTTGAAAGTTCTGCTCCCATATTGGCAAAGTATTTCTTGTTTTCTATAGTTCCTTTTCAGTTTTGCTTGGTGATACTTTTCTCAAATCATCATGTTGAGAAGTACATTAAGGGCTTAAATTTTAGAGACAAAATGGATCGCTTATTTCCCCTCAACAACATGCTCTACACTATTTCAAGTTCCGAGTTCTAGTGGACTGACGGCCGACGTACACATACGAGCCCGCGGACACCAAGGTCGCGAGTGTCTGGGCTGTACCAGGCAAACGCCCCAGGCTGCACGCCAACAGAAACAGCCAGTGTCAGCGCAGACCTTCAAACTGCCATTCATCGTGAGCATCGGCTTACATTCTGCTGCTTGTACAGAAACCGCACGTGAGAATCATGCTTCCAGTGACTCACAAAATGTCCCGAGCCCTCTTTGGATTAGCACTCTTGGAAGGGGCCGGATCGGAACCTCCTGCAGCTCTGCTTTTGCTCTTCTGCTCACATTTCATCACCGTGAGGCAAACTTCCTTTCATAATTCTCCAACTACTTTTTCTTTTACTCGGGATTTTCGGTGAAGTCCACAGGCTTCCCCACCCCACCCGGACTCCCGCCAGCCTAGCCCTCCTCCAGCCACTGCTTCTGCCTTCTGACCTCTGAGTCACTAGCCACCTGACCTCAAGGCAGCGCGGACGCAATCTCAGAGACCAGGGCCATCTGCGCAGGTCTCTTCTGCTCCCCTGGTGCTTCTTAAACCCCTGGGACGGGATCCACCGGAGTGTTTAACTACCAATGTCCACTAGAGGGCGCCACTCCGCGGGTTGTACCCTGTGACGGACCATGGATCACAGTTCTCCCTTGCCACCCCTTCGGTTCAAATAGATTAAGAACTCATCAACACTGAGCCCTTAAAATGGAAAAAGACCATGGGCAAAAGGAGCGGATCATACCCCTCAGGTAAAGTTCATCTCTGGTTTTAGTACTTTGGCCCTTGTGGAGGATATGGCTTACAGGAAGTGCTGAGCACAGTGAGTGGGGCTTTACTGCCACCTCCTGGATCATGGCGTGGCAGCACTGGGCTACCCGGGGCAGAGCCAAAGGAGTGGGCTGTCATCTTAGTGACAAGGATTTAAAGCCAACTGTGGCAACCCCCAAGCTCAGAATTTTCACAATTCTTAAATAATTCCTGTCCGCCCAAACAGAACTGACTTCTCCTTCAACCTCTACCCGAGAAGGGAGAAGTGCTTATCTCTTACCGATTTATTTCTTCTCAGAACCCAACAGAAGAATGAGAACATGACCACCTTATTTAAAAAGACAAGTGTATTTAAAAATACTTTCTGCTGGCTAGCACTGTGGAAGACAAGCATGGCGGTTCCTCAAAAAATTAAAAAGAGAACTACCATATGATCCAGTAATTCCACTACTGGATATTTACCCAAAAAATACAAAAACACTAATTCAAAGGGATACATGCACCCCAATGTTTATTGCAAGCATTATTTACAATAGCCAAATTATGGAAGCAACTTAATTGTCCATCAATAAATGAATAGATAAAGAAGATATGGTGTATATATACATAATGGAATATTATTCAGCCATAAAAAGAATGAAATCTTGCTGGGGTGCCTGGGTGACTCAGTCGCTGGGCGTCTGCCTCCGGCTCAGGTCATGGTCCCAGGCTCCTGGGATCCAGCCCCGTACTGGGCTCCCTGCTTGGTGAGCCTGCTTCTCCCTCTCCCTCTGCTGCTCCCCCCGCTTGTGCGCTCTCTCTCTCTCTCTCTGTCAAATAAATAAATAAAATCTTTAAAAAAAAAAAAAAAGAATGAAATCTTGCCATTTGCAACAACATGGATGGATCTAGAGAGTAGCATTAGCTAAGCGAAATAAGCCAGTCAGAGAAAGACAAATACCATATGATTTCACTCATATGTGGAATTTAAAAAAAAACAAAACAAATGAATGGGGGGGCGGGAGAAACAAACCAAAAAACAGACCCTTAAATAGAGAACCAACAGAGGATTGCTAGAAAGGAAGGGGGGGGTGGATGAAATAGATAAAGGGGATTAAGAGTGCACTTACCTTGATGAGCACTGAGTAATACATAGAAGTGTTGAATCACTATACTGTACACCTGAAATGAATATAACACTGTATGGTAACTACATGGAATTAAAATAACATTTAAAAAATAAACAAATACATTCTGGGCGCCTGGGTGGCTCAGTTGGTTAAGCGACTGCCTTCGGCTCAGGTCATGATCCTGGAGTCCCGGGATCGAGTCCCGCATCGGGCTCCCTGCTCGACAGGGAGTCTGCTTCTCCCTCTGACCCTCCTCCCTCTCATGCTCTTTGTCTCTCATTCTCTCTCTCTCAAATAAATAAATAAAATCTAAAAAAAAAAAAAAAAAAAAAAAAAAACAAATACATTCTGCTGGCTGGGTTGCATTTCCCAGTACAAAATAATTTTGATCTAAAATATAGCTTGAGGGGCACCTGGGTGGCTCAGTCCGTTGAGCATCTGACTTGATTTCGGCTCGGGTCATGATCTCGGGGTCCTGGGGATCAAGCCCTGTGTCGGGCTCCCCACTCAGCTCAGAGTCTGCTTGCCCCTCTCCTGCTCCTACCCCTGCTCTCTCTCTCAAATAAATAAATATAAAACATAGCTTGAGCCAAATTATATTATCTAAATCTGGTGCTTGCCTTTGTTTTCAGTAGATAGGAAAAACATTTATAAAGGAAAATCTCCAAAACTCAAGCTATAATCTACCTTCTTTTAAAGACCTTTAATATCTTTTATTTACAGGAGGAACCCAAATGACTGATAAATATACAAAAAGAAAAAATACATAAAAATACATGTAACTGGGGCGGCTGGGTGGCTCAGTCGGTTAGGCGTCTGCCTTCAGCTCAGGTCATGATCCCAGGGTCCTGGGATCGAGCCTGCATCGGGCTCCCGGCTCAGTGGAGAGTCTGATTCTCCCTCTGCCCCTCCCCCTGCTTGTGTGCTTGCTTTCTCACTCTCTCTCTGTCAAATAAATAAATAAAATCTTAAAAAAAAAAAATACATGTAACTTCAGTAGTAAACAAGAAAATATAAACTAAAGCAAGATAATTTTCACCCATCAGACTGGTCAAAATGGAATTATTAGTAATATCTAATATGGTCTGGGTGTGGGGAAATAGATTTTCTTACACACTGTGGGTATAAATATAAACTGGTACAGCATTTTTGGAATACAGTTTGGCAGAATCAGTCAAAATCTAAAATGAAGCATACCTGGGGCACCTGGGTGGCTCAATGGGTTAAGCGTCTGACTCTTGGTTTTGGCTCAGGTCCTGATCTCGGGTCCTGAGATCGAGCCCTGTGTTGGGCTCCATGCGTAGCAGGAATCTGCTTGGATATTCTCTTCCTCTGTCCCTTCCCCTACTTGTGCTCTCTCTCTAAAATAAATAAATAAATCTTCAAAAAATAAAAATAAAGTGTGCCTGGGTGCTTCAGTCAGTTGAGCATGTGCCTTCGGCTCAGGTCGTGATCTAGGGGTCCTGGGATGGAGCCCCACGTTGGGCTCCCTGCTCAGTGGGGAGTCTGCTTCTCCCTCTACCCTTCCTCCCTGGTCATGATCTCTCTCCCTCCCACACTCAAATAAATGAATAAAATCTTTAAAAATAATTAAAATAATTAAAATAAAATGAAGCATACCTTTTGCCGCTTCAACTGTCCATCTCTGGTGAGCATTGTGATTTTTTTCTCCAGCATCCTTTCCACATATATTTCCCTAGCTTTGTAGAAGCCAGGTGGTTCCACAGGTAAACTGTCATTGGCCTAAACCAATCAGCACCATCCTGTTTCCTTTTGCTCCCATTATTAATTCCGACAAAGGAATTTAACAAAGGCCCAAGCCAATAAGTACATACCATTCCCTTGGCTACAGTGCTTGATTCACAGTGAGCAATATCCAAATTCAGCTTAGGATGAAGTGAAGTTTTGTCTGATGGCTAGAGAAACACACGTCCTCCTCCATAAGTGAATGAAGAAGCACGTGGCTCCAGGAGTCAAATCTCCCAAACTGTATATTATCTAAACAAAAATTTTAAAATTCATTCCAGATCTAAAGAATCATACTCCTGTATTTAACAAACACACATCTCTACCATTTATTGAGTGACGCTGTGCACGTTCCTTAAACCTTCTAAGCCAAGTACCTTGCCTATAAAATATGATTTACATTCTTTCCTTTGTAGGATTATTATTACTATTGTCACAAAGAAATCACTGTGTTGGGGGCACCTGGATGGCTCAGACAGAAAAGCATGTGACTCCTGATCTTGGGGTTGTGAGTTTGAGCCCTATGTTGAGTGTAGAGATTACTTAAAGAAGGGGTGGGAGGAGAGGAGGGAGGAGGAGGAGGAGGAGGAGGAGGAAGGAGAAGAAATCAATGTGTGAGATGGTGTGGAACTGAAATAGATAAATAACTTATGATTCCCAATCTTTAGAGACACAGAGAATTTAGTGGGGGTGGTGACACTGGATTATTGTTCTTGCCCATGTGACTTCAGACTCAGGGCCTGACTCTTCTGGAGGGTCTAGGAACAACTTAATTAACAGCTTTTCTACTAAAAATATATATATAGTGGGGGCAGGAGGAGGACAGATAGTAGGTTTACACGTAAGCAAAAGGAATGATGATCCAAGGAAGAGGCTAAAAACACGTTGCGGAGGGAAGTAGCCAATTAGAACACTATTGTCATGGGGTGGAGGGAGAGTTTTCAATTCTAGCAGCTACATTAATAGAGATCATTTTCTAGATCTAGAGACATGGAGATAGCCAAATGGAAATTAACTGACAAAAAAACCTATTCTCTTGACTGATAGGAGATCCTCCCATGAACTAGGGACAGAAAAACATGCTGAATTAAGATATTTTTGTTCCATTTCCCTTATTCTTTCTTATTTTAATTCATCTTAACCAATAATACATTTTCTAAAATTTTGCTAGAACCTTCCTCACTTCTACAGGAGATGACCCTGCATGCCAAAGTAGAACATAAAGGATTGAATAAGACTATGCAATGGGGGGAAAATAAAATTTCACTGAAAGCAAAAGAAAATGACATTTTGTGGATGGGCTGGTAGAGAAAATTTTCTGTGTTTATACATTCAACATTAGATATCCACAAACATCGATAAACACAAGGCTCTAAATCACAAGTTACTTACAAGTGCTGACAAGTGATGTCAAGGTTTGTGGTAAGATACTTCTCCAAAGGACATGTTAAGAAACAAAATGTATGTTAATTACAGTTTCAATTTTTCTCATGTCTGAAGCTATCAAGAGGAAAAATAAGGCCCTCAAAAAGCAGTGAATGAAAAACATAATTTTTCATTCACATAGAGGAGTGTTAAGAGTCCATTACCAATGTAAAAACACAACACAAAACAATAAAGAAAAATCCATTTAGTCCAGTTAATGAGGACCAGCCTTAAAGCCTTAGGAGCAGTGACCCTGCTGTTTCTAATTCCCTGCCAGTGGTTCATTTATATTGAGGAGGGCTTAGAAAACAAGTCAATCACATTTTTCAGTCTAGTCTGATTCAGAGTTCACTACAGATTTAGACTTCTACTGTTGCACAACTCAGATAAAAGAACCAATAATGAGCGGCGCCTGGGTGGCTCAGTCGTTAAGCGTCTGTCTTCAGCTCAGGTCGTGGTCCCGGGGTCCTGGGATCGAGCCCCGCATTGGGCTCCCTGCTCCGAGGGAAGCCTGCTTCTCCCTCTCCCAGTCCCCCTGCTCATGTTCCCTCTCTCACTGTGTATCTCTCTCTGTCAAATAAATAAAATCTTTAAAAAAAAAAAAAAAAAGAACCAATAATGAGAGAGTCACATAAGGAAACCCATCTTCTTTGTTTCCATTTCAATAGGAAGTCAGCTATTCCAAACAAGCAAGGGATTCTCAATCAGGAGACCCAAGTTCTAAGCCTCAGTCTGTCACAACTTTGACCAGGTAGTCTTTACAAGACATGTTTCTTTATGACCAGGCTGCTTGTATCATGTGCTGTACAGGAAAATTAACTCAGCAACACCCCCAAAACAAATAATCTGATTAAAATGAGAAGACATGAACAGACATTTCTCCAAAGAAGACATCCAGATGGCTAACAGACACATGAAAAGATGCTCAACATCACTCATCATCAGGGAAATGCAAATCAAAACTACAACAAGATATCACCTCAAACATATCGGCAAGGATATGGAGAAGGAACCCTCATGCACTGTTGGTGGGAATGCAAACTGATGTAGCCACTGTGGAAAACAGTATGAAGGTTCCTCAGAAAATTAAAACCAGAACTACCGTATGATCCAGTAATTCCACTACTGGATAGTGGAATACAAATATACTAATTGTATTGAATACAATACAAAGAATACAAAAATACTAATTCAAAAAGATACATGCGCCCCTTTGTTTATAGCAGCATTATTTACTATAGCCAAATTATGGAAGCAGCACAAGTGTCCATCTATAGATGAATGGGTAAAGAAGTGGTATATATATATACAAATGGAATATTATTCAGCCATCAAAAAGAATGAAATCTTGGGCGCCTGGGTGGCTCAGTCGTTAAGCGTCTGCCTTCGGCTCAGGTCATGGTCCCAGCGTCCTGGGATCGAGTCCCACATCGGGCTCCCTGCTCTGCGGGAAGCCTGCTTCTCCCTCTCCCACTCCCCCTGCTTGTGTTCCTGCTCTCGCTATGTCTCTCTCTGTCAAGAAAATAAATAAAATCTTTAAAAAAAAAAAAGAATGAAATCTTGCCATTTGCAACAACATGGATGGATCTAGAGAGTAGCATTCGCTAAGAGAAATAAGCCAGTCAAAGACAAATACCATATGATTTCACTCATGTGGAATTTAAGAAACAAAACAAACAAACAAAGGGGAAAAAAAGACAAGCCAAAAAACCCCCTTTTTTTTTTAAAGGTTTTATTTATTTATTTGTTAGAGAGAGAGAGAGAGAGAACAGGTGGGAGGAGGGGCAGGAGAGGGTGAAGTAGACTTCCCACTGAGCAGGGAGCCCAATATGGGGCTCGATCCCAGGATCCCGAGATCATGACCTGAGCCGAAAGCAGACGCTTAACCAAATGAGCCACCCTGGTGCCTCAAAACAGACCCTTAAATAGAGAGCAAATAGAGGGTTACCAGAGGGGAGGTAGGTGGGGGGGTGGGAGAAATAGGTGAAGGGGATTAAGAGTACACTTACCATGTACTGAGTAATGTATAGAATTGTTGAATCACTATATTGTACACCTGAAACTAACATAACACTATGTTAACTATACTGGAATTAAAATTAAAAACTTAATTTAAAAAAAGACAACTTGCCACCCCTGTATCCAAAGTTTCCAAAAAAGAATTAACAGATTATTTCAAATTTATTTGTTGAATTCCATACAATGTTGTATACATTATTTGTATGCTCTTAAATAAATGCAAATAAAACCATCTGTGGAGCTCAGTAAGATATAATATTTATTAATTGTAAAACATACATCCACACAGCAAGCCCATTTCTCTCCACCAGGACGTACACATATTTCCTATTAGGTTTAATCGCATCCTTGTAAGGAGAGCAAAGTAATCTTAAACTGAAAGAATTATTTTTGGTTCCGTATCTATAGCTCCAGTTTGCAAAATCTTCTTTTTCAAGTAGTTCTGCCAAGGTTCTAACCACATATGATCCTCCAGTCTCAGCTTGCACTTACAGTAAATTATATTTAGTTCCTTAATTCTAAAGTTCACAAACTGTTTTCATAGACAAAAGATACCAAAAGCAAATATAGAAATGAAAAGGTAATTGATCTTAGATCCTCAGACATTGAGGTGATATGGTCACACTGATCTTTAAATAAAAACAACACCAAAATAAGCTGGAAAGCCACTTGGCTTTTAAGTACTGTCTGCTTCCCACGCTGTACAGTCCGTTGGCAACACTTCTTAAAGTAAAAATAAAACAATACCTCAGTGTGAAGCCTATTCATGCCTACACATTACTTTTGTCTAGCACGTTAGTCATACCAATCTAGTCAAACACCTGGTCAGAGGTTAAAAATAGAGCTTCAAAATCAAGACCAAATTTTAATTGAACCACCTACAGACTTCTACTTTGGAATCCCTCAATTTGCCTCCTCCTGAATGTCCTGCTCTTCTGAGGACCAAGTATCTAAAGTCAGAATTTCAATATTAAGCTCCGCAGAGTAATAGAGAAAAGTGCTAGTTAAATTCTTGGGCTAAGTTCTAGTCAGTGCCTTTTGGAAAAAAACAACACGTTGTTAACTGGTTAAGGCAAAAATCCCACACAAATTCTGGTCCCCTTAACAACCATTCTCTAAAACAATAAATGCCAAGTATGACCAGCACACTAGAAATCAAAAACCTAGAGCCAAACTGGCTTAAGCTTCCCACCTGAAAGTCGTGGACTGGGGCCCGAGAAAAGATGTGTGGACTGTAGGTAGATAGTTTTGCCTGTTGATGAAGAACTTTCGGGAAGGCCTAAGTGTTTGAGGAAACAAGAAGACAGGAACACCTCTGGGTGCTGTCTGCTATCACCTTCAAACTATCAGCAGACAGGAGTGAAGTCCATAACAGTGGACATTTCCTTCCCAAAGCCTCTTCAGGGTGGAGTTCAACAGTAATTGGCCAAGAGAAAAGTAATCAGTCCAAGTCGGTCGGTAAGCCAGCTTCCCATCTCCTAATTCTGTATGTATATACTTCCTTTCTCAATGACAAGCATAGTCCTCAACTCGAAAGATTACCTACAAAATTCTCCTTTACCATTCTTATTTCAATCCTGTTCCTGCATGCAGGAACACTGGCACCAGAATCTTACAATAAAGAGGACTATCTAAGGTCGGAGTCACACTTAATCATTAGACATAAAAGGTTTCTTTGAGAAATTTGCATTAGTGTGGTTCTTAGAAAATCAGCAGAGAGGTCAGATTCCCATAATATAATGATCAAACATCAACAATAATCACAGAAACCAAAGACATACGTCTATCTATAGAGAGCAATTACATATCTCCTTAAGCCTAGAAACAAGCAAGCTTTTTAAATGTATATTTATAGTTAAATTAGGGTAAAGGAAACATTTTCTCTTACTGATCCTAATTTTTTCATTTCTTCAACAGATCTTAGTTTTTATCACCTCCTCCACCAAACCCATTCCTAAATAAATGTACACGTTTACACAGATAACACAGAAAGTTCATATAACATGACCATTATAATGTTTCTTTGTCCCTTTTTAAACTCATTTTTAATCTTGGGTAATTTTAAATGCACAATCTACTAATAGTAAATACACATTCATGTAACAAGAACCATATCACTATTCTTCCATCGGATATATCTTGAAATAGCAACAGTGGACTTGAAAGGTGACAGGATATCAGTCGGGGAGGGGCTTCCTGGGAAACACTTGGAAGTCTTTGTCTTTTTTCTTCTGCAAGGCCTTTCTCAGAAAATGCAGGCAGTTCCGAAGTAAAGGACAAACCCACGAATCTCTCTTTGTAGGATATCAGCACTTTTGTGGCAAGACGATGTCATCTCAAGGGCTAAAGCAGCATCTAAAATCACAGGGGGACATATGCCCAAATGGTCTACATAAAATCTTCCTAGAAATGGATTTCTATCTCACTTGCTTTCTCACATTGAATATATTTGTAATATTGTAAGTATTACACAGTCTAAGAAAACTTTAGACCATATATATCAAAAACAAGATTTTAAAGGCAATCTTTAGGACAATTATCAACCGAAACTGTCATGTATAGCACACCATCTCCTTGTATGTAAATAATGACTAGTTTTGACAACATAGATCCAAGTTTCATAGGGGCTACAGTTTATAGAGTATGTGTAATGAGTGCATTGCAAAGACTTCTCCCAGGGCCTGGGAAGGGACCCGTAGCAGCGAGGAACTGAAACTTAAGACTTGTTCACTTCACAGTAAATTCACATATGATGTCACAGACTTTCCAAAGGCTTTGTGGAGGTTAAAAGATTAATTCCAACAACACATTTATGAGAATGTGGGATTTTATTATCATCACATTTTACAGAGTTAATAAGATACTAAACATTGGATGACTTGTCACATAGTAAATTACCACTCAAAAGGTCCGATTTTTGTTTTTCGGTTTTTTAGTACTAAACAGTTATACTTAAAAGGAAGGCAATCCTGTTACCATTTAAAATTGACATTTAATTTTTCAAATCACTGTTGGTGTCTAGTCACTTAAGTTATTAATTTATTCTGTTTTCTTTAAAAAAAAATGTGTGACATGTGTTTATCCTGCGAGTAGGTCCACAGTGGGGTGGGAAAGTGTTCCAGTGGGCCCTGTTTTCACTGTGGTGACACATGGTACAGGCCTGGAGCTTGCGGGGCCCTTTTTACTGTGGTGTTGGAGCAGGACAGTGATAAAGTCCATTAGAAGCAAAAAATAAAAAACAAAAATAAAAATAAATAAAAGGAAGGCAATCATCTATTATAGTGCTGATCCTTCTTTATTGGGAAAAAGATTACCAAGCAATCATTTTGTCTTTCTTGCTTTAAAAGCCCAAAGGGACAAATGACTGATAATGGAGATAAGTATATATCCTTCCACAGCACTTGTCACTGTAAATTCACATTACTGTAGCCAATAAAATACAGGAGATTAGTTTAAGAGCAAGAGATGCAAGCTCTATGAAAAGGGATTTCATCCCATAAACAAATGCCACTTCTAGTTTTTTTTAAGTGGCACATCTCTTTCTCTATCAGGAGTTCTCATGGAATCAATCACTGGAGAATGCTTTAGCTGCAGAATTTGAACTTCAGCAAGCTATAAAATATTTCCCATGGAGGGTTACTTTGCTTTAAGTATGAGAAACCAGACATACCCAGTTCAGAACCAAAATGACTCTCAGTGCTGGTGTTCCATTCGACGCAAATCAGCCTCCGAATCATCTGACAGGGGAGATCCTGATACCTATAAGTTAATAGTCAAGCATTACAGATTCTCAATGATTGTGAAAGTCCCAATCCTCCCCAAATCCAAATTCTTGTTGTTCAAATATCAGATGTTTAGAATTAACTACTCATAGCTCAAGTTGTTGGCACAGAAGAGGATGATGAAGTAAAGAGATGTTATTCTTTGGCCTCTTTGTTGATACATGTGTTACAAGATACTTCTGAGGTGCAGAGGTAGTACAAACCCGCTGCAACCCATCTCTCCTACTGAACGAACAAATAAAACCCTTTAAGAAAAATATAAAAAACAACTGAAGATTAAGGAGAGGAGTCAAAAGTTGGCAATGTGGTCCTTCACATGGGGGTCAGTTTCCAATTTTGTCTGTTTTTTACTCCTATGCCTTTGCCCAAAAAGCAGGCCTTAGTCTCAGAGTAATGAAGAAGTACAAGAGGCCAAAAGTCTGAAAGAAACTCCCTTGTTATCCCAGAGAAACCAGGAAAAAGGGTCCCTGCAAGCCAGGAAGTACGGGGGGAGAGGGATGGTCCTGGAGGGAAGCGAATTAGAGGAGGGGACGCTCTAATTCTGTGTATAGACCCACAGGAGTCTCAGCCCAGCTCCTGAAGCATGCATGCATGGGAGAGCCCCACCAGCACAGCAGAGGCTTGGGAGGACTGAACTGAGATTTGAATTACCTTCACAAGTCTCTAGCTAACCCCGGAGCCACATAAGCACAGGACAGATGCAAACTAGGATATCAAAGACTTAGAGAACTGAGGTTTGAAAACACTTCTCACAGGAGATAAGGCAGAATTTATAGGGTGAACAAAACTTGGATGACTGCCTGCTAAAACAAAAATTTCAATATTCTCCAGAAGATTATAAATGATTAGAACAGGACCCAGAGACTACACAACATAACATTCACGGTTTCCAAGATACAATCAAAATTATTGGCCATAAAAAGATCCAGCGGGGCACCAGGGTAGCTCAGTCGGTTAAGCATCTGCCCTCGGCTCAGGTCATGATCCCAGGGCTCCGGGATCAAGCCACTCGTCGGGCTCCCTGCTAAGCCAGGAGCCTTCTTCTCCCTCTCCCTCTGCCTGCTGCTCCCCCTACTTGTGCTCTCTCTCTCTCTCTGTGTAAAATAAATAAATAAAATCTTAAAAAAAAAAAAAATCCAGGAATGTGTGATCAATTCTCAAGGGAAAAGGCAATCAACAGATACCAATCCTGAAATGGCCCAGATGTTGGGACTTTATAAACTTAGATAAGTTATATAGATAGATAGGGAGAGGGAGAGAGAGAGACTTTAAAGAAGTAATATAACTATGTTACATGAGGTAAAGGAAAACAAACCTGAAATGAATGAAGAAACAGGAATTCCTAGCAGAGAAATACAAGCCCTAAAAAAGAACCAAGTAGACTTTTAGGACTTAAAAATACAGTATCTGAAATTTTAAAACTTCTCTGGACAGGCTTAAATAGCAGAATGAAAATGACAAAGTGAAGAGTCAAAGAACTTGAAGATAAATCAATAGAAACTACCCAATCTGAACAGCAGAGATTAAAAAAAAAAAAAAAGATGAAGGAAAGCAGAGTCTCAGGAACCTGTAGAAAATACCAAAAGGTCTCATATCTATGTCATTGGACTCTCAGAAAAAAAAGAGACAGAAATATTATGGCACAAAAAAATATTTGAAAAAATAATGACCAAAAACTTCCCAAATTTGGTAAAAGAGGTAAGTTTATAAATCAAGAAGTTCAGCAAATGCCAAACAGTACACATTCAACGAAAACTATGCTTAGTGCATCATATCCAAGCTAATGAACACAAAAAGATAAAGATAAAATCTTGAAAAGAGCTAGACAAAAATGAAACATTACATACAGGCAAAAAATTCAAATGCCTAAAAATGTCCCACCAGAAATCAGAGAGATCATAAGATAAAGGAATGATGTCTCGTAGTCCTGGAAGAAAAATTTTTAAAAAGCAACCTACCAACTCAAATTCTTTATCCATTGAAAATATATTTAAGGAATGAAGGCAAAATAAAGTTATTATCAAATGAAGTAAAACTAAAAGAGTTTGTCACTCATCAAACCTGCTCTGGAAGGAATGCTAAAGAAAGTTTTTCAAGCTGAAGAAAAATGATATCAGAAAACAAAACTGTAATCTTTAAGAAAGAAGGTAAGAACAACAGAAACGGTAAGTGGTTAGGTAAATATAGAAGACTACTTTTCTCCCTTAATTGCTTAAAATATTTATGACTGTTTACAGCAAAATGTATGACCTAGTATAGTTTTCAATGTATGTAAATAAGAGACATATAATTCTAACATAAAGTCCAGGTTGAAGTAAAAGGAAATATGTTTGCAAGTTTTCTACATTTTATAAGTGGTACAATATTTACCCTAAGTACACTGTGAAAGATTAGTTATGTACATTGCAAAACCTAAAGCAATCACTAAAAAAAATCATACCAAGAAATATCCCCAAAAAGCTAATACTAAAAATATTCAAATACAAAAGAAGACTGGAAAGGGAAAACAAGGGAACAAACAAACAAATAATATAAAGAGCTAGATCTTATATCTATATAAGATATATATTATATATATTGTATCTATATAATATATAGACCTAGATCCAGATATATCAATAATCACATTAAATGTTAATGGCCTAAGTATTCACTAGCAGGCAGAATTCTGAAACTATCCCCCTAAGATTCCTGCCCCTGCTTAGTCAATCAAACTAATTTAGCTCCTGCTATGAAGCAGCTTTGCACAAGGAATTAATGTTACTAATAAGCTGACCCTCAGATAGAAAGATTATTCTGGCAGGCCCAGGATAGGCCTGGCAAACCAATCACGGGCACTCCTAAAAGCAGAAGAGTAAGTCAGAGATGAGACAGAAGGGGAGGCAAGAGAGGATCAAAGAGTCAGAAGGACTTGACCACTATTGCTAGCTTTGTAGATGGGAGAAGTAGGCCACAAGGCAAGGAATGTGGGTAGTCTCTAGAAGCTGACAACAACCCCCAAGGGTCAGCCAGCAAAGAAACAGGGACCTCAGTCCCACAACCTCATGGAACTAAATTCTGCCAACAATCTGAGTGGGCCTGGAAATAGATTCTCCCCTAGAGCCTCCAGAAAGAAATGCAGCTCTGCTGACATCTTGATTTCGACCTGTGAGACTCAAGGAGAGAAGCAGCTATGCCCGGGCTTCTGACCCACGGAAACTGTGAGATAGGAAGTATTTTAAGTTGGTAGCAGTATATTAGCAGCAAGAGAACACCAATACACATTTCAATTAAAAGAACTGAACTGACAGAATGGATACAAAAGAAAGACCCTACTTATAGGAAACACTGTAAATTTTAAAAACAGACTGTATGAAAGTAAAAAGATACACCATGGAAACAAATAAGTATAAGTAGGCTGGAGTGGCTATCTTAATCTCAGATAAAATTAACTTCATGGCACAGAGCACTACAAGAGATAAAGTGAGACATTTCATAATGATAAAAGGAACAGTGTATCAGGAAGACAAAAACAATTATAAGTGTATATGTACCTAATAATAGAGATTTAAAATACATGAAACAAAAATAAACAGATATAAGAGAAAAATAAGTAATTCCACAGTCAGTAAAAGATTTTGACAGCACTCTTTCAGAAACTGATAGGACCAAACAAACAAAAAAATCATTAAGGACACAGAAGATCTGAAGAACACTATTACCACCTTACTCTAATTTCACATTTATAGTAGGGTATGTCCGACAACTGAAGAATATATACATTATTTTCAAGGGAACAGGTTCATTCACCAAGATAGGCCATATGCTGGGCCATAAAACATATCTCAGTGAATCAAAAACAATCAAAATCATACACAGTATATTCCCTGACCACATGGAATTAAATTACAAATCAATAATAATAAAATACTAGGGAAACCTCAAATATCTAACTATAAGACAACACATTTCTAAATAATTCCTGGGTTAAACAAGAAATTACAAGGGAACTAAGAAAATGTTTGGACTGAGTATAATGAAAATACAACATATCAAAATTTGTGGGATGAAGCTTCACCACTGCTAAGAGAAAAAAACGTGTAGCTACGTGCATAGAAAAGTACATAACGGGTGTAAGTGTGTAGGAAGTGGGCGAGTGGAGACAGATTCCATGGATTATGCCATACTTTACTTACAAAGATCTATCTTACAGATGTTCCACAAGTCTATAAAAATAGACTTTTATAAATATGAAAATGTTTGTGTTAGGCACAGAAACAAAATTTGGTTCAACGTATTGATCCATACCATGAAAAGCGCAAGGCAAGTCACAGCTTCCGCCAGAAAGCCTCTTGCTTTCAGTCTCCTGTTGTTTCTCTTCCCATTCAGATTTTCCACACACACACATTCATCTTATTTTGGTATTAATTTGTGTTTTTCACTACACTTACTTTCTCCTTTAGTGTATTTTAAATACAACTGGGAAATGAACAAGTAAACTAAGAATAAAAATGCAGAACCAGTTTATAAATACAAGAGGATTAGTTCAAAGGAACAAATAAAAATTTGAAGTATGAAGGCCGCCAAAGCTTTTCTTCCATTTCATGAAACTAGATTTGGTTATGTAATAGCAGTCAATAAACCTGTTTCTCAGTATCGCTGGGTAACTGTCTCTGTAATTTGTTCCCCTCAACAATATTATTCCCCTTGTTTGTAGAGCTCTACAAAATTATTTAAGGAGTAGTGGTAGAAAAAAACATCCACATAGAGACAGAGGCAACATACAGGTGCTTCCTAGGGAACAGAAATGCTTCAATAATGAGGATGCAGAATTAAATTCCAAAACAAAAGTTGTCCAGCGTCAAGGAGAGGTGAGAAATCTGTAAGTGCAATGATACATATCCAAAGTTTATAACTAGTTATGGTTGGCTCAGGAAATTTAAAAGTCTGCCTGTTTTCTTAATGTGAAAATGAGTGATATGACTGTTGTTGAAGCAGCAGAAACGTAAGTATTCTGAAGAATTAAGAGAAATTACAGAAAAATAATTATATATGGAAGAACCAGTCTTTAACATGCATGGAGTGGATTGTCTTGGGGGAAAATGTCAAATAGATGATACATTTTAAAAGAATAAAAACAATTCAAGGAATGAAATATGGGTTATAACATTGGGGTTAATGCAGTGAAATACTATAAATTACCACAAAAGTTATATAAAAGCCATAGTTAAGCTTTATACACACACACACACATACACACACACACACATGCATTTTTAATCTATAAAAAAGTGATGACTGCAAGCTGGAAAATGTCTATATAAATATATATGTAATAAAGGTACTGAGGACAATGAACAGTAAGAAAAAATTTAACAAACAAAATGGTATAGATCCTACCAATAAATGTGCCCAATCCTTAAAAGCAAACTTTCCCTAAGCTAGTTTAATAAGGAATTATGAGACCCAAGTTCTATCCAACCAGGAGAGGATTTCCGTACCTGATGTAACGCGATACTGGGCGTGTGCAAGTCAATAGTGGCCAGAGAAGGAATTCGAGATTCTGAAAGATTTTTGTTCTCTTTCCTTATTAACCTGGAATTTCGAGCTAAATAAAAATAACCATAAACACAGTGAAAAAATTAGACATTTTTTTAGCTTTTCCACATTCTGAATCTGTCCCTCAGTGTGTACTCAGTGTACATATTTACTTATATACATCTGGACATATTTACATAAATATGTAAAGTTACTCTAATTTTTATATTTAGTATTTTGTTAGTTTATTTAACATACATTTTCAATAATGTATACAAAAAGGCTGAAAAAGTAAAAGCATTATAAACATACCTATGCCTTCCAAGGCTCTTAGTTCAGGGAGATGATTATAGTTTAGTTCAGGCAAACGGACATCTGTCTTAGAGTATTCCCTTCTTTTCTTATTTGCCTGAAGTAGGCTCTTTTCACTAGTGACCTAATATCAGAATGATTAACACAAGTGAATTAGCTCCCAGGTAAGCTTGGCTTCCCCTTTTGTAACTAATATATTGATATCCTAAACTTCAGGAATTTAAGAATAACACAAAACTTCAGAAGTCCTGCAATGAGCTTTTGAGTTTCTTTAATTGGATGTTTCTTCTTGTTCTCTGAATAGAGTAAGTGTTAAGGCTCTTGGTTCAAATCAGTTATAAAATAATTAGTTCAAAAGAACTATCTGTAAGTACAAAAAAAATAATGAGTTCAAACTACTAGATTTACATATTCAAAGAGTGACAAATAAAATATATAAGAGATGCTTATAATAATACATTATTCACATCTCAGAATTAGAGCATGAGGCAGGGGAGAGGGGTATTGGTCTTCAACCCAGATGTTGAAGAAAGTTTAGGCTTAACTCTGCCTCCATTAATTTTCATCAAGAAGAGACTCAAGTGTGTCTTCTCCCCACTAATCCCTACCTCCTCTCTTGACTGCCTCTTAAAAATAAGGATAAACAGAAATAAGATCTAAAATTAACAGACAGCCTTGATTATGCAATGCCTGAAAGAAGGCCGATATCAATTCCAGCAACGTGGTATTGAGCCAGCTACTCTGAAAAGCCTTGCTGATCAAAGTAATCTGCCAAAGCAGACCAAGAATGTAAAACACAAAAATATCTACAGAGAAATCAGTAGGGTGTGGAAGAAAAGGGAAGTACTATGGTTATAGAAATTGTGGGCCAAGAATAATAAAAAGAAAAACAAATGCAATGCCCAAATCATGAGAGATATGAAAAGAAGACTATATTTTTCAGACTGAGGATAATGAGAAGGGTAGAGGAGGGAAATCTGGGAGAAAAATACTCCTTTGGGAACACATCCACACCTCCCATTCCCTGGCAGAAGAATTAATTCACCACATTCCTCAAACATCTTCTATGTGCTAGACACTGTATTAGGTATAGGGTAGAGCTGTAAGGAAGGAAACAAACAAAACACATATTTCTGCCTCAGAAACTTACATTCTAGTTGGGAGAGACAGACAATATATAAATAAGTGAATATAGAGGCTGTTAGGTGTATGCAATGGGAAAAAATTAAGCAAGGAGAGAGGATAGAGAGTAATGGGAGACAAAATGAGTTCAAATATTAGAGAGGACCTCACAATAAGGCTTCATGTAAGCCAAGGAGGAGAAAAAGCAAATTCTTTGGATTATCGGGGGAAACAATGTTCTAAAGCAGAGGAAATAACAAGTGCAAAAGCCCAAATGTAGGAGCATGTCTGGTCACGTTCGATGAATACAAGGAAATCAGTGGGTTGGAATGGATTGATCAAGAGAGTAGCCGGAATGGAATAAAGGGATGAGGAAGTCAATCAGGGATTTACAGGCCCTGTCAAGGACTTTGGTCTTTATTCAGAGATGACAAGACAATGGAGGGTTTTGAGTGGAAGAATAATGATGATTTAAGTTAACTTTAAAAAGAAGCATTCTGGGGGCGCCTGGGTGGCTCAGTCGTTAAGCGTCTGCCTTCGGCTCAGGTCATGATCCCAGGGTCCTGGGATCGAGCCCCGCATCGGGCTCCCTGCTCCGCGGGAAGCCTGCTTCTCCCTTTCCCACTCCCCCTGCTTGTGTTCCCTCTCTTGCTGTGTCTCTCTCTGTCAAATAAATAAATAAAATCTTTAAAAAAAAAAAAAAAAAAAAAAAAAAGAAGCATTCTGGCAGCTATGTTGAGCATAATAACACTCCTCTGAATCTTCAGAAGACCTCTGAACCTTGTACATGATTCCACTATTATAATCTGACACTGTTTGAATCTGTTGATCCTAAACTAGACCATGAGCTCCTTGAAGAGAGGGATTTGATTTATCCATCTCCAGTGTCTCATATATAATACATAATAAATTTTTGTAAATGAATAAATAGAATACTTTCACCAAAAATCTGGCATGAGTGAGGTACAATTTATCTTGTCACCTACTCTACAAAAGAACCTATCACCAAGTATTAAGAAAATGTACTGTTACCAAAAAAATTAAAGCAGATGTCATTTAAATAATATCTTATATTTAAACTTCTAGACTTGCAAAACTTACTTAAACTTTAAGACTTTCACATTTCTGATTATGACAGGTTGGGCTGATATACATATAATTAAGGTTCCACTTTATGATATGTCTCCAAATAAAAGACTCAGTTCTTCGCTATTATATTTAAAATGAGTGGAAGTCTAGAAATGACTAATGCTTGCTCTTCTACCACTGGGAATAGTTCACTTACTGATGAGGTCACATTAATATTATAAATGCCTGATGGAGAATGTTTATTTGGTTTAACAAATGGAATACAATACTTCTTGGTTTTCTCATCCACTCTGTAACAACAACAAAAAATTTAAGTTAGAACCAGCGGTAATTATTTTTCAAGCACAAAACCAAAACCAAATGACACAAAACCAAGCGACCTGCAGTTTAATCAGCATTTAATGCCTGTTCTTAAATACACAATGAATATAGATCTGGTGAAACATTCTGTCCTTTGCCGCTACCCTCATGCCTCCCACCTAGCTCCCAACTCCAACCAAATAAATTACTTTCCTTCCAGCAAAATTTCCAAAATGAGCTTCTTTGGACCACCAAACGCCCACAGCCATACCATGTAGCAGCAGACCCTTAAAACCAATTACTGCTTTTATTATGATAACCTCCTTTCACGTTTTTAGACTAAATAGTTGTAAAGCTTCTTCACCTTAAACAGTACACAATCCTTCTTTCTTAATACTCAGGTGAATTTTTTTTAATCAAATGCTAGTAATTTTCATCACGTAGGCCAAAAGGCTTTTGAAACAGAATCCTGACAAGAAAGAAGAGCACCCAGAAGCCTGAAACTAACATAATATGGCTGAATTGACAAACACTTGCAGTTTGCAAACATACCCTTTAAACAACTCTTTGTTCTTATTTTCCTAATTCATACCTGTAACTCGGAACTCCTGGGATAGTCACCATTCCAGAATTAATACCGGGAGCCACCCCAGCAAGGCTGTGCGCAAGGCGAGGGATTGCCACACCCGGACTTCTAGAGTGGTCCACACTGCCATCGCTGCAATCTCGGAGGCTGGTAGGAGGCACCGTTCTGAGGTGGCTCATCCCATGGTCAGGGAGACAGCTCGTATTTGAAGCTCGACTGACTTTTTCAACCTTTTCTCCATCCATTTTTGACCCTTTTATTTTAAATACTTTAGAATCCTTAATTTTGGGATCAGCATTGGTATCCTGACCAGTAATAAAAATGTTAATAACAGTATGTCAAATATACTGCAATAAACAAAATATATTGCCTTTGCTAAAAAAAAAAAGTTAAAAACATTAATGATCTGAGGAGAATGAAAAATCATCTCTTCCTATAAAGAATTTGTCAACCAAAGCAAAATTCCATAAATACCACCTTACTGTGCTCCTGTTTTCTTTACTCTATCTATAGAATTAAAATTAAACCCAGGATTCTTGGTCAGACATGTATTTTGAATAAAAATGCAGGGGCGCCTGGGTGGCTCAGTCGTTGGGCGTCTGCCTTCGGCTCAGGTCATGATCCCAGGGCCCTGGGATCGAGCCCCGCATCGGGCTCCCTGCTCCGCAGGAAGCCTGCTTCTCCCTCTCCCGCTCTCCCTGCTTGTGTTCTCTCTCTCTCGCTGTGTCTCTCTCTGTCAAATAAATAAATAAAATCTTTAAAAAAATTTAAAAAATAAAAAATAATAAAAAATAATGCAATTCACGGGGCACCTGGCTGGCTCAGCCAGTAGAGCATGCAACTCTTGATTTCAGGATTGTAAGTTCGAGCCCCACGGTGGGTGCAGAGATTACTTAAAAATAAAAAATCTCTAAAAGAAAAAGAAATGCAATTCACACTAGCATCAGATTAATATGATACATACATATAGCAAATTTATATATATATTTCAGTAGAAAAAAATGTGAAAGAGGAACAAAGTATGCCCACTTTTGTTCTTATATATCTAAAGTACAAATTGAAATATAAAATTGAGAACTCCTTCTTCTTTCAGTTCACTTGAGAAACTGGGAGTGGGTTGGCAGTGGACTTGAATTACCTCACCAAGAACAGATTCTGGATAACCTACCTGCAAAAGTAAACTTCAAATAATTTGAATATCAATTTTAAAATGCTCTATACAAAATTTTTAAAGTGATATTTTTCTCTCCTATCACTTAAGGAAAAAAATGGTTTGTGTCCATGTGTTTACACGTGAGCACGAGTATCTAAATGTTCTTAGATGAATATGATTTCCTGACAAGACCTATTGCACAGTCTGATACACAGTAGGCACTCAATACATGATATGTTAAGACAGTTTTTTAAAAGGGAATGTCTAAAAAGAAGATAACATTTTCACAACTAACCTAAAAGTTAACGTGTTCACCACTCAGAAAACCTTTCTTCATCTTCATTTTTTAACTCCAAAAATTTAAGGATAAACTAAATCTAAAACTGAATATACACTGAAGCACCTGGGAGGATCAGTTGGTTAAGCGTCTGCCTTCGGCTCAGGTCATGATCCCGGGGTCCTGTTATCGAGTCCTGTGTCGGGCTCCCTGCTCAGCAGGGAGTCTGCTTCTCTCTCTGCCCCTTCCAACCCCCGCCCCTTGTGCTCTTTCTCTCTCTCTCTCTCTCTCTCTCAAATAAATAAATAAATAAATAATCTTAAAAAAAAAAAAACTTAATACACATTAAGACATGGTCATTACCTGTACCACAAGTGTTTTTCTCTCTTCACATAAGGAATCATCTTTTTCCTTTTCCTTCTTTCTGTTTTGGGATTTTTTAGATAAAGAAATATTTCTGGCATCTTTCTGTACTTTTAATTGTAGTTCCTGAGAAAATCTACATAAAAATACATTTGTCAATGCAATAAAATTGCATAAAACAGATAAATCTAGAAAAAAATTCATTTTCAAGGTATTTATTTTTAAAAATTAAGTATTAAGGGACACCTGGGTGACTCAGTCAGTTAAGCATCTGTCTTCAGCTCAGGTCATGATCCTGGAGTCCCAGCCCCACATCTGGCTCCCTGCTCAGCGGGGAGTCTGCTTCTCCCTGTCCCTCTGCCCCTCCCCCTGCTCCTTCTCTCTCTCTCTCTCTCACTCACCCTCTCTCTCAAATAAATAAATAAAATCTTTTTTAAAATTGAATATTAAACTAGACTATGGGGGCACCTAGGTGGCTCAGTTGGTTAAGCGGCTGATCTTTGGCTCAGGTCATGACCCCAAGGTCCTTCGTTCAAGCCCAGCATTGGGCTCCCTGCTCAGCAGGGAGTCTGCTTCTCCCTTTCCCTCTGCCCCTCCCCCCTGCTCCTACACTCTCTCCCTCAAATAAATTAAATCTTTAAAAATAAAAAAAAGAAAAGGAATTGTGTGAGTATTTGAAATACAAACTATACTAGCCACTTTTTTCATGGAATATTTTTACTTAAAAACTGACAGAAAACTACTACAGTTATTCAGACTTGGGGTATTCTGCAGACATTTTTTTTTTTTTAATGAAGAAGGGAAAGCAACAGATAATATTTGTGTTAATGATAAAATTCAAATTTTATGCAAAATTAGAATTCTGTTAAACTTGTGTCCACTACTGTGACCTTAACAGATTCCCAATACTTAAAAAGACTTTTCTGATGACAGAGAATGTGGCTTTTTGATACCATATAATGAAATATGTTATCATTTTAAAGATCTACATTATTTAACAAAACAATATTTTCCAAATGACTCATAATGATGTTACAAAAGCATGCATGGGTAAAAGATCTACTCAAAGTGCAAGTTAGAGGGGCGCCTGGGTGGCTCAGTCATTAAGCGTCTGCCTTCGGCTCAGGTAATGATCCCAGGGTTCTGGGATCGAGCCCTGCCTCGAGCTCCCTGCTCGGCAGGAAGCCAGCTTCTCCCTCTCCCACTCCCCCTGCTTGTGTTCCCTCTCTCGCTGTGTCTCTAATCTGTCAAATAAATAAATAAAATCTTTAAAAAAAAAAAAAGTGCAAGTTAGACAAATGGATTTTAATGTAACAGGGTAAGAAAAGTTCACTGATAGGTTTCAGATTCCACAACGCAACCAGCCTTTAAGAAATTACCAGTGTCAAGTTTTGGTATAGTATCACAGTTTTGGGTATGGAATCGATAAAGAATACTCACAATTATCTAAAAGGGCTATTAAAATACTCTTCCATTTTGCAACTATATATTTGTGTGAGGCCAAAGTTTCTTCATACATCTCAATCGAAAGAACATATCACAACTAATTGAATGCAAATGCAAATATGAGAGCCGGGGTATCTTTTATTAAGCTAAAGATTAAATCGAGTTGCCAAAATATAAAGCACTGTCATTGCCCCTCATCTCACTATCTTTGGTTTTGTCAGCTGCACGGATGCCAGCAGCTGGGGCAGCACAAGAGCCCACGCCGGCAGCTCTGGCGCACCCAGGTTGGGCCCAGCAAGGTCCCAGCACAGCAGTGGCAACAGCGTCGTAGGACTGGCTGTGGTGTGAGGTCAGGGGCAACGGGAGACGGCACCTTTGCAAATGCATCAGTACCCAAGATGATGGCATCTCACAGCTGGCAGCAACATACAAATCAGTGACCTGAGGGGTAGATGTCTCCAGTGGGAAACAGAAAGAAAAGCACGAAGTGACTGCTTCGTGAAAACCAAGATCCCTAATTTAGTGAATTCAGGGGGCCACTTCTAAGCACTGCATAATTGCTAAGGGTGAATAGAGGTAGGGTTGTAAATATTTGAGATCCTATAAAAGCAGGTGGGTAGAGAAGTAAGAGAATACCCTTACTTTAACTCTAGGATGGGGTGCCCCAGAAAACATGAGTCGGTACTATACCTCTCAGCAAATCCATCCATATGAAAGAAATCATGATGGAGGAGCTCAGCACAGAAGGGTCTTTTGTCTGGGTCAATATGTAAGCATTTCTGGAAAACCAAGGAATATACACAGCTCATATCAATGAAAAACTGCCTACATTTAGATTTCTAAATATAGAAAAATAGAAAATTGGGGTGCCTGGGTGGCTCAGTTGGTTAAGCATCTGCCTTCAGCTCAGGTCATGATCCCAGGGTCCTGGGATCGAGTCCTGCATCGGGCTCCCTGCTTAGCGGGGAGCCTGCTTCTCCCTCTGCCCCTCCCCCCTCCCCCCTGCTCATGCTCTCCCTTTCTCTCTCTCTCTCAAATAAATAAATAAAATCTTTGAAAGAAAAATAGAAAATTGCTCTTTATGGTCAATGAATTTTAAAAGCACATAATAAATGATAAAGAATAAAGAACAGGGCGCCTGGGTGGCTCAGTTGGTTAAGCGACTGCCTTCGGCTCAGGTCATGATCCTGGAGTCCCTGGATCGAGTCCCGCATCGGGCTCCCCTCGGCAGGGAGTCTGCTTCTCCCTCTGACCCTCCCGACCCTCCCCCCTCTCATGCGCGCTCTCTCTCTCAAATAAATAAATAAAATCTTAAAAAAAAGAAAAAGAAAGAACAAATCTAGACCATGACCACCAATGGTTGCTAATATCACAAAAAGAAAGACCACCAGATGTAGTCTTGCCAAAAATCAACCTGATTCAGATCAAGCTCTAGTTCTATTATGAGTTTATAAGAAATACAGGACAGGGAGGAACATAAAACCTATACTATGTGGAAAATTCTAAGGGTCAAACCGCCTATTTTCTTTATCAAATAAATGGCAAGGTTTAAACAAAAAAGAAAGAGACGAATATGAGCTTATAAATTAAGATATATCAACCAATTGTGATCTACAGATGTCATGTAGATCCTAATTCAAACTATAAAAAGAAATTATGAGAAAATCAATGAAACTTTGAGCATTGGCTAGAAGTTTTATAATATTAGGGAATTATCATGAATTTTTAAAATTTAAAGCCCTTGCAGAATGGAAGGGAAAGGGCCTATTCTGTATATATTACTGTACCGGATACTTTACATTATTTTATTTTAATGCAGGTCTTGTTCTGATTTATTGGAACCACTCAATGCCAATAAAAATAGAAGGAACTCAATAAATAGCTTTAAGTGAACAAGAAAAGTTCTACAAATAATTAAGGTATTTATAAGTGAAATAATATAGTATCTGGGATTTGGTTCAAAATACTACAGAAAACAAAGTTGAGGAGGGTGAAGATAGGTAAAAGATTGTCAAAAGGTTGTTAATTGCTGTAGCTAGATGATAAGTACACAAGGGTTCATTATACTACTATATTCTTTCTTTTCTATATTTGAAATTTTCCATTATAAAATGTTTAAAAGTTATATAATTCTGTTATAAGGGACATAAATTGGATAATAGTTTTACCTTAATTCCCTTTAAATCTCTATAGACATCATAAAGCTGGTCTCAATAAAAAATATTTGAATCTGTTAGAAGATTATGTAGAAAAGTAGACATATATTCTTCTAAGAACTTGTTATAATTTTTTATAAGCTTACTAAATTTTTTTTAACAACTCGTTTAAAAATTTTAAAAAGCAAAAAACATCTTGCGAAAATGTCATATGATCCTGGTGTTTCAGATATACTGTACTTATTTTATCAATACTTCAAGAGAGTCCAAATTAATAAGAATTTTTTTTATTTTATTATGTTACGTTATTCACCATACATTATATCATTAGTTTTTGATGTAGTGTTCCATGATTACAATTCCAAAGGTCCAGTAAGAATTTCCCTAATATCTTCCTCAAAGACAAGGCAAAGGTGATGATCTTTTATTTGTTAAGTTCACTTAGTGAATCCAGTGGCTAAGCAACAGCCTCTTTAACAAGATAGTACAGCTCATGATCTTATGCCCTGTATTTTAATATTTTGCTACTTCTTTTCCTTTCTTTTTATTTCCTTATCCTACTTGTCTTCTCTTTTCCACTTGCATAGGCTTACATCTTAAGTGTTAAACATATTGTTGTGAGGATATTTTCACACTTAAAACATGCTAGATAACAACAGTAAATGGTTTCTTAAAACAAGTAAATTTTTCAGGCCTTTCTCTCTGAAGATCCCCCTGCCAAATTATTTAAACTCTTTCTTTATGTACAAAAATTAAAATCAGGGGCGCCTGGGTGGCTCAGTCAATTAAGCCTTCGGCTCAGGTCATGATCGCAGGGTCCTGGGATCAGAGTCTTACATCAGGCTCCCAAGGAGCCTGCTTTTCCCTCTCCCTCTGCCACTACCCCTGCTTGTGCTCTCTCTCAAATAAATAAAATCTTTAAAAAAAAATTAAAATAAACAGAAGGGTGTCTGGCTGGCTCAGTCAGTGGAGCATGCAACTCTCGATCTGCGGGTTGTGAGTTTAAGCTCCAAGTTGGGCTTAGAGCCCACCGGCCAAAAAAAAAGGCGGCGGGGGTGGGGGACCTCCTGGCTGGTTCAGTCGGTAGAGCATCGACTCTTGATCTCAGGGTCGTGAGTTTGAGCCCCATGTCAGG
This sequence comes from Halichoerus grypus, assembly GCF_964656455.1. Lineage (NCBI taxonomy): Eukaryota > Metazoa > Chordata > Mammalia > Carnivora > Phocidae > Halichoerus > Halichoerus grypus. The sequence continues at coordinate 59,834,144 of NC_135714.1, forward strand.
GGTAGAGTTTACTTAAAATTAATTAATTTAATTTAATTAAATCAATATTGAAATTGTTGACCTAAAAGATCAACTAGACAAGAAAAAGAGAAAACCAAGTCTCTATAATATAAATTCACTATAAGAAAGTAAACAGTATGATTACCTTTGCTAAATCTATCACAACTTCAGAGAGCTTGGGATAGCGTCTTTCAAGAGGTTCTGTTTCCTTGATTTCCGGCAACCTTACTCCAGCAAACACAGGATTTTTATAAAACAGCTCCTGATGTCTTGGAATTAGATTACCTGGAAGTGAGAATAGCACATATCTCTGTCATTATACATCATGATAGAAAGAGCAAAGAAATGGGTAAAGTGGATTGGACAAAAGAGTGGAATACTACTTATGGACTCGGGGCTCTCTCAGCATGCAAAATCAACCAAAACAGTGTTCTTATGGTGGTGGCATCCAGCAATCTTCATAGTGGTGTTAATGCAAGTTAACTCAAGAAAATTAACATTCTTATCTCAACCTACTCATTTAGAAAATTCACAAGCCACTATATATAGAAGTGAAATCGTAAGGGAGCACAGATAAAGGACAAGCAAAGAACATTTTATAATTTTTTAGATATAAGTACCAACACTTCATTTCTAACAACAAAGCGTAAAGTGCTGTCCAAAACAATGAAAATATCATTAGTCATATGATCCAAATCTAATCTAGATAAATCAGTTCCACCCTTTAAGAATTTAATTCTAAAATTAAGATTAAATTGTTTTAATTTTTTTAAATTAAAATTGTTTAAAAAATTCTTAAATCTACTGATTTTGTACCTGTGTCTAAGGTCTGATTTGAGCACTTCTATCTTTTTCTTCAATTTTAGTACCTAATCTAGTGTAAAATATGAAAATTCTGCTGTAAGAACCTATTGAATTGTTTATTGAATTTTTACCCTGGAAACTTAAAATCCAATAGTTAAATAACTCAAGTATTTTCCCATTATTTCCATTTTCCAAGTCCCATCTATGAACATGAAGTTGATATTTCAACAAATGTAAGAAGACTTCGATAGTCTAGCTTTAAAATTCTGTCCAAAGCACTAAGATTAAACTACCTAGGAAGTCTCTGTGTCTCTCAGTTTGAAGGAGAGGATGAGGGTAATAGTCATATTACACCAAACGCTTGCTAACCCAAGGAAAATAAATCATCATTTGCATCCTCTACATGTGATTTACTGAGTGCAAAAGTACAGAAAAAATTTACAGTCTTTGCTCTTTTCTTTGTGGGGAGTGAGACAGGAGGGTGGATGAGAGCATGAATAAGACCATACGTCAGACAAGCCAAAGCCAGACTGAGAATGAATTAATATAGACAGATAGATGAGATTTTCCTATCTGCTCCCTACTGCCACTTAAAACACATACCATCTTTAACATACCAACAACTTGTAAAACCAAGACGAGCAAAAACATAAGGGAAAAACCTCTAAAATTTAAAATGCAGATGTATAATCTTACCTAAACACATCATAATATGATATAGCTGATCAATATCAGAATCTCCAGGAAAAAGGGGTTCCCCCATGAGCATTTCAGTCACCAGACAACCAATGGCCCACACATCAACAGCCCTGGAATAGAAGAAATGTGGTATAAAATCTGGCATCCTACTATGTTTATTGTCACTGAGTCTGTTCTGCATATTACTACTTGGTATTTTGGGTATTGAGAACAGTAGTAGAAGCAAGCTTTAAATTACCCATAAAAATACATTTCCCTATAAACTTCAAGTACTAATTCCCAATTTTACCCAAGTCAAATTTTCAGGAACTTCAATTATGTGACATAAGTGGGAAAAGGCTTCTGAAAAGTCAAAATCTTTATTATGTGTACTTTATTCTGGAAATAAGCCTTTTGGGTTTCCATTCAGAGCCTATTTGTTCTTTGTTTACACGTAACTCTAACAAGGTTGATCAGTCTATCCCACCATACACTGAAAACAGCATACCAGGGGTTGTCGGAGACACATTCAGTAACAACAAGGAGAACTGATAGTAACAGGGGAAAAAAATAGAAGAACCGTCTTAAAAATCAGTCACAAGAATTTAATGTGCTGGTGTCATTAGCATAGGGACAACTACCTTGAAATTTCTCTCTCTTTTTTTTTTAAGATTTTATTTATTTATTTAACAGAGAGAGAGAGAGAGAGCACAAGCAGGGGGAGCAGCAGGCAGAGGGAGAGGGAGGAGACTCTCCGCTGAGCAGAGAGCCCAACGACAAGGGGCTCTATCCCAGGACTCGGGGATCATGACCTGAGCTGAAGGCAGACGCTTAACCAACTGAGCCACCCAGGCACCCCTACCTTGAAATTTCTTAAGGTCATAGCTGAATTATAAAATGGTACAGGGGCGCCTGAGTGACGCAGTAAGTTAGGAGTCCAACTCTTGGTTTCGGCTCAGGTCATGATCTCAGGGTCGTGAGATCCAGCCCTGCATTAGACTCCATGCTCTGCACAGAGCCTGCTTAAGACTCTCCCTCTGCCCCTGCCCCCTCTCTGAAGTAAATAATTTTTCAAAAAAATAAAATGGTACAAAACTTACAGTATAACAATAAAATGAGAACTGAGAGTAATCAAGAAAATATTAAATGATGTGTGCACTGAAAACACAGAAAATACAGAAAACATTTTAGAAAGATTTCTACCCAAAGCAGTAGAAGTTACCATCCCTTCTCTGAAGAATTCATTCATGCAGATAATTCATGTTTTAAAAACACTTCACTCAATTATGTTTCCACCCCAATTTGCCAGCTCCACCTTGCCTCATTCCAACAGTGTCAGACTTATCCAACGTTCCCTCTCTTTACAAGTGATAAACATATCTATTTCCGACCCATCGTAAAACACAGACCACTTACTTACCTTGATTTCCCTACCTTTAAAATAAGTATGCTTTCCCAACTCATTGCACAAAAAAAACCTTTAAAGGAGAAGCACCAAAAAGAACAAGTCACCTTATAAATCTCCCTAAATGCAAAACTTCCTTTCAGTGTTACAGGGATCTTTTATTATATTAGAAACATTCCATTTTATCAAGAAAAAAGTATTAAATCTGCCCTCCCTGCCCTCCACCCCCTTGTTGATATCTTACTTGCCATACTTGACATCACCAACCAATAGTTCTGGAGCTCTGTACCATCGGGTTGCCACATAATCAGTATAAACTTCCCCAGGGGCTGCCAATGTTCGCGCAAATCCAAAATCACACAACTTGACAACGCCAGACTGGGAGACTAATATATTCTCTGGCTTTATATCTCTGTGTATGATCTAAGAAAAAAAAACAGAATATGACACATATGGGCACATCAAGTTAGGCAAATTATTTTTTGAGCGCCTGCCATGTGCAGGGTACTGTTTTTGTCCCTATGATGAATACAAATAAAAGCATATAAAATTGTTCCTGGCTTTAAAGTAACTGGGACCTGGCTAGGCAAGAAAGGACACTTATGCCTGAAATTTCACTTAAACAATCAAAGATATTGGATGAAATATATATTACTAAATACCAAATCAATTGTTCTATTAATGACTACTCTCAAGACTAATGGAGTAAGGCTATCACTGAACACTAGAGTGGTCATGGAAAATTTTTATGAAAGGGGTGCCTTCTAATATAGGTCTCTAATACTACGTGCGACCTGGATAAATATAGAAATGGAAGGACAATCCGAGTGAAGGAGAGTAAAAGAGCGAAGCCTGGTCCAAACTTCAGGCTAGGCAAGTGTCTCATTAAGTATGGTATCTGGTAAGTTAATCATTGGCAAAATAATTATTTAAACTAAATACTTACATTGTGACTGTGACAAAATCCAATTCCATTAATAATCTGAAACAAATACTTTTGAACCAGTTGGTAGTCTAATCCATTGGGAAAGAGCTCCAAGTCATCAAGAATTGTATGGTCAACAAATTCAAAGACTAGGTACCATCGTTTTTTTTTCTTACACACTTCCAACAGATTCACCAGATTTTCATGCCTCAGTTGCTGTTGTAAAAAAAAATGCAAAATCATTTTTACAACATTGAATTATTTAGCAATCAGTCACAATCTAAAATCTTAGCATAAGAAAAACATATAAATAAAATTCATGAACAGTATAAATTGTTAAAAGAATATTCTTGTTTTTCAATTATAGTCAAAAGACCATACTGCCCTATTCTCCTCTCAAAGAACACAATAAAACCAATGAGAAAAAAAAATGTAGCTCCATCTTTGATGAAACTAAGCAGGATCTATGACCCCTACCCACAACAAATGAGGTGGGACTGCCAAATGTAGTCAAGGTCAAAACAGAAGTTTAGGAAGCTACCAAGAGATGGCCTGTGGCTAAAAAGCTGGGAGAGCAGAGTAATCCAAAATTGGTGACATACCCTGAAAAGGAAAAACAAAAAAACAAAAAACTCCTTTGATAAAATAGGAACAAGATTCATGGGCTGTCAGTGAAAGCAACCCTAGAACTGAATGGTACCAAGGAACAGCAGGGAAGTGAGGCCTGAATAATCACACAGAAACTCCTCCGCTGGAAGCAATCTCTTGGTGAGGCCAAATGGATGGCAAAATAACTCATTATGAACAAACCAGCAAATGCAAGGATAACAGAAGTCAATCCCACAAATCAGGCTTGCATTGTAAGGAACATTGTGAACCATGGTGGATTCCTGCTAGCCTGGAACAAGATCACAGCTTCTCCCCCAAATGAACCTTCTACAGATAGCTAGTCCAGGAAGGGCTTACTTTGTTACAAGATAAGAAACAATCAAAAAGAAATCAATCCAGGATCTATTCAAAGATACTATAAGAAAAGAGGAAGAAAGGGGAAGGAAACAGAAATGGTGGATGAATACTCATCAGATAATGTCGCCATCATTAAAGGGAAAGAAACTACTAGAACACAGCCCTGAAAACCTTCAATGAAATAATGATCCAGGAAATTTATACCCAACAAAACTGTCATTCATATAAAAGATGACAATGAAAATTCTGAATATAAACAGTGAATCCATTAGTGAGGGACTAAGTCTTAGACAAATGTGGGCATCATGGTCACAAAACAGAAAGTGAATATTTAAAACCTAACAAGGCACAAATGATATTACTAACAAATTTTGAAGAAAGAAGAAAAGATGCAAACAAGAGTGTATGTGTGCTGATTTCCTTGTCAATGGGTCAAAATTATATTTTCAAACTGAAATTTTAAATTACAAGGCCTAATTATAGGTTTCATGGTAAACACTAAGATAAATAAGATGTTTTTGAAAATCAGATGAGTGGCAGAGAAAAGGAAATAGAAACATAATAATTACAAAGGATTAAGTATATATATAATTCTATAGTTATAAAAGTAACAAATAGTAAAAAAAATAGGAAAAAACTAGGAAAAAGTAAAAAAATCCTAACAAATAATTACAAAAGGTAATTTCCAAATTATCAAAGGAAACATATCCAATATTTTAAACATAATTCAGAGATTATATAGAAAAATATTTTTAAAGGTGTACTAAAACAGCATATTATAAATAATGATAACCAATATTTACATACTCCTTACTATGTTCCAGACACTATTCAAGCACAAAAACCCTATGAAATAGATACCATCATTATTCTATTTTATAGATGAGGAAACTAAAGCACACAGAAGTTAAGTAACCCGTCCAAGGTCACAAAGCAATAACTGCTAGAGGCAGGATTAGAACCCAGTCACTGTGACCTCTGTCTTTTCCTGAAAACATTTCATTTTTGTTTAGTTCCTCCTCCATGTCTAGAATGTCTGCAATATAAGCACACCCAGACCTGCAGCTGACTTGAATGCAAAATATTTAGATTTCTTATTCTTCACCACTAAGCCATACTGACATTTTTTTTAAGATTTTATTTATTTATTTGATAGAAAGAGAGCAGGAGGAGGGAGAGGGAGAAACAGACTCCTCACTGAACAGGGAGCCTGATGTGGGGCTTGATCCTGGGACTCCGGGATCATGACCTGAGCTGAAGGCAGACGCTTAACCGACTGAGCCACCCAGGCACTCCCATACTGACTCTTAAAGTGAAAACTAAGACTGCACTTATCTGTTACATCATAACTATAAATGGGCTAAACTCACCTATTAAAATAAAAGATTCCAGATTGAATCACAAAGCACTTTCCAAATATATCACTGGTTAAGGGAATTAAGGGGTATCCATACAACGAAATAAACCGCAGCAATTAAAAAGAAAAAGGTAGAGGCAGCTGGGTGGCTCAGTCCATTAAGCGTCTGCCTTCGGCTCAGGTCATGATCCTAGGGTCCTGGGATCGAGCCCCACATCGGGCTCTCTGCTCAGTGAGGAGTCTGCCTCTCCCTCCTCTTGTGCTCTCTCTCACGCTCTCTCTCTCTCAAATAAATAAACACAATCTTAAAAAAAAAAAAGAAAAAGAAAAAGGCAGTTTTATGTCTACTGATATGCAATAATCACTAAGATATATTAAGAGAAAAAAGCAAGATGCAGGTCAGTGTGCAGAGTATGTTGTCATTTGATACACACACACACACACACACACACTGCTCCATATACATCCATATTTGTGTATATGAATAAAATCCCTCTGATGGATATAGTTGTTTATAGAAGATATCACTAGTCAGCATACAAAGGTGGCAGGGAAACTCAATCAAATTTTATAGCATATCATGCGTTACCTTTTCAAAAATCAAGGTAAGTAGATAAATAAAATATGTATCAGTGTGTGAAAAGAGAAACTGAAGCACATTAAAATTTATGTGAGCTTATTTGATCAAACGTCAATTTGCACAAGGCATCATCAAACTGAAAGAGGTTAAGAGTACTCTAGTGGTAGAAGCTAAGGGAAAGGATTTTATAGAGCAGACGTGGAAGCAAAGTGAGGAAATTATTTGGTTGGCTGTCCTGTATGTGGTTGCATTACTGGGAAAAGCCTAGTTTGCTGTTTGTGAGTGGTTGTTTTTAAGTTCCAATATCTGAACTGGAGCAGACTCACAAGTGGAAACCTTTGCAGGAACCAATGCCAAGGCAGGAAAACCTGAACTGCAATTGACAAATTACTGGAGGCTCAGCGTGGACAAATCTAAAAGTTAAAAACTCCAGAAGAACCCAATCACAGAGGGGCCCCCACAACATTGTGAGATTTATCTCCAGGAGCTTAGCCAGATTCCCACAGTCAATTTTGGAGAAAACTTTCCTCCTTCCACAGGAGGAGGAGAAAGGAACCATTCTGAGATATGCCAGAGCTGTGTTCTTAACAAGGCCTGCCCTCAGCAAAAACTAGTTAAGCAGAGTCTAAGCAGCTGTGGTATTATCAGAGCCTAACTGGCCTGAGGAAGGGAAATACTCAACTTCATCCTACTCTAGCCATCCTGTCCCACCTAAGGAAGGGAGAAAAAACTGAGAAACACTTGCAAAGTTCACTGTCCAGAAGTATAGGCAGACTAAAAGACTGAGACCTACCATAAGACTATAAAGCTCTTTGCCTCCCCCTTACCTCACCTCCACATTACTAAAGCCTATTTACAGCAGTTCCTTCTACCCAGGACATCATGCCCAGCTATCAAGAAAATATTACAAGAGGGACGCCTGGGTGGCTCAGTCGGTTAAGCGTCTGCCTTCAGCTCAGGTCATGATCCCAGGGTCCTGGGATGGAGCCCTGCATCGGGCTCCCTGCTCAGCGGGGAGTCTGCTCCTCCCTCTGCCTGCCACTCCCCCTACTTGTGTTCACTCTCTCTCTCTCTGACAAATAAATAAATTTTTTAAAAAGAATAAAAAAAAGAAAATATTACAAGATATGCCAAAAGGCAAAAAACAAGAGACAGAACAAGTATCAAAACCAGACATGGCAGGGATGCAGGAATTTAAAGCAATTATGATTGATCTGCTAAGGGCTGTAATGGGTAAAGTTGACAGCATGCAATAACGGATGGGCAATGGAAGCAGACAGATGAAAATCCTAAGAGCCAAAAAGAAACGCTGGAGAGAGGCGCCTGGGTGGCTCAGTTGTTAAGCGTCTGCCTTCAGCTCAGGTCATGATCCCAGGGTCCTGGGATCAAGCCCCGCATCGGGCTCCTTGCTTGGCGGGAAGCCTGCTTCTCCCTCTGCCACTCCCCCTGCTTGTGTTCCCTCTCTCGCTGTGTCTCTATCTTCAAATAAATTAATAAAATCTTTAAAAAAAAAAAAAAAGAAACGCTGGAGATAAAAAACACTAATGAAGAATGTCTTTGATGGGTTTATTTGTAGACTAGACACACCTGAGGAAATAATCTCTAAGCTAGAGGATATGTCAATAGAATTCTCAAAAAACAAAAATAAAAGAGAACAGGGACAAGAAAAGAAAAATACCCAAAGACTGTAGGACAACTATAAAAGGTATAACATACATGTAATGGGAATACCAGAAGAAGAAGGAAGAGAGAAAGGAACAAAGAAAATATTTGAGGGGCGCCTGGGTGGCTCAGTCGTTAAGCATCGGCCTTCGGCTCAGGTCATGATCCCGGGGTCCTGGGATCAAGCCCCACATCAGGCTCCCTGCTCCGCGGGAAGCCTGCTTCTCCCTCTCCCACTCCCCCTGCTTGTGTTCCCTCTCTCACTGTGTCTCTCTCTGTCAAATAAATAAAATCTTAAAAAAAAAAAAAAGAAAATATTTGAAACAATAATGATTGACAATTCCTCAAAATTGATATCAGATACCAGACCACAGATCCAGGAAGCTCAGAGAACACCAAGCAGGATAAATTCCAGGGAAAAAACAAACAAAAAACCTACACATAGGCATATCATTTTCAAAATATAGAAAATAAAAGATGATGAAAAAAATCCTGAAAGAAGCCAGAGGACAGAAACATCTTACCTACCCAGAAACAAAATAAGAATTACATCCACCTTCTCCTCAGAAACCACACAAGCAAGGAGAGTGGAGAGAAATATTTAAAGTTTTGAGAGAAAAAACCACCAACCTAGATTTCTGTATCCTGCAAAATAATACTTCAAAAGTAAAGGAAAAATAGAGTTTTGAGACAAACAGAAATTGGGGAAATGTGTTGCCAGTGGACCTACCTTGCAAGAAATGTTAAAAGAAATTCTTTAGAGAGAAGGAAAATAATATAGGCCAAAAAATCTGGTCTACATAAAGGAAGGAAGAGCATCAAAGGAGTAAGTGAAAGTAATATAAAAACTTTATTTTCCTTATTCTTTTTTTTTTTAAAGATTTTATTTATTTATTTGACAGAGAGAGAGATAGCGAGAGCAGGAACACAAGCAGGGGGAGTGGGAGAGGGAGAAGCAGGCTTCCCGCAGAGCAGGGAACCCGATGCAGGGCTGGATCCCAGGACCCTGGGATCATGACCTGAGCCAAAGGCAGACGCTTAATGACTGAGCCACCCAGGCGCCCTATTTTTCTTATTCTTAATTGATATAACAGATAAGTTTGTTCAAAATAATAAGAGCAATAATGTATTTGATCATATATGCTTATGAATATATCTTATGTATATATATGCTTAGGTATGCTTAAATATAAGTGAGATGTGTGGCAGCAATGATACAAGAGACAGGATTAAGGAATTAGGATTACTTTATTATTAAACATTACTCATACACACGGGAAGTGGTATAGTGTGTATCTGAAAGTGGATTTGGATTAGTTGCAAATGTATGTTGCAAATTGTAGGGCAACCACTAAAAAAAAAAAAATTTAAAAAGAACTCTAACTGATAAGCTAAGAAAGGAGGAAAAAAATGGAATCATATTAAATACTCAATTACAACCACAAAAGGCAGAAAAAGAGTGGAAGACAAAAACAGAAACAAAGAACAAGGGCAACAAATTGAAAATAGTAACAAATATGGTAGATATTAACCCAACTATATCACAAAACAGTCACTTTGAATATCAATGATCCAAATGTACCAATTAAAAGAAGCAGATTGTCAGAATGTGGATCAAAACAAACTTACTATATGTTATCTATAAGAAATACACATTAAGTATAAAAATACATATAAATTAAAAGTAAATGGATAGAGGGGCACCTGGCTGGTTCAGTCAGTAGAGCATGCAACTCTTGATCTCAGGGTTATGAGTTCGAGCCCCATGTTGGGTGTAGAGATAACTTAAAAATAAAATCTTTAAGATAAATAAATAAGGTAAATTAAATGGATGAAGAAAATATACCACACTAATCAAAAGAAAGCAGGAGCAGTTATTCCAGACTAAACCAACCTGCAAAGTAAGAAAAGTTATCAAAGATAAAGAGGGCATTACATAATTAAAAGGTGTCAATTCTCCAAGGAGACATAATAATTCTTAACATGTATGTGCCTAACAACAGAGCATCAAACTATATGAGGTAAAAACTATATGAGGATAGAACTGCAGGGAGAAATAAACAAATCCACTATCATAGTTGGAAATGTCAACCATTCCTCTCAGAAATAGATAGATCCAACAGGTAGAAAATCAGTAAGGACACACAGTTAAATTCAACAACACCATCAACCAACTTGTTATAGCTGACATCTATAGACTACCCAACAGCAGAATTCACGTTTTTCTCAAGTTCAAATGGAACATTCACCAAGATAGACCACATTATAGGCCACAAAACACACCTTAACAAATTTAAAATAATAGAAATCATGGGGCGCCTGGGTGGCTCAGTCGTTAAGCGTCTGCCTTCGGCTCAGGTCATGATCCCAGGGTCCTGGGATAGAGCCCCACATTGGGCTCCCTGCCCTGCGGGAAGCCTGCTTCTCCTTCTCCCACTCCCCCTGCTTGTGTTCCCTCTCCCACTGTGTCTCTCTCTGTCAAGTAAATAAATAAAATCTTTAAAAAAAAAAGAAAGAAAAAAAAGAAACCACACAATGTCTGCTCTTGTACCATAATGGAATTAAACTAGAAATCAATAACAAGAGGATAACTAGAAAATTCCAAAATTTTGGAGTGTGGAGATTAAACAACACACTTCTAAAATGAAAACATAGACTATCAGTTCCACCTTTCTCTTTCTCTCTCTCTCACTTTCTCTGTGCTTTTATTTTTAACAGCTGGTGACTACCACATTTGGTAGGGGTAGATAACTCAGACCGACTCTCCTATTGAGAATTCTTAAAAAGTTGGACAAAATATTTTAAAATCTTCTTAAACATATAAAAGACCCAAGAAGACAGTGAGGAATTACTGGGCCAAAATCAAGAACAGGAGAACTCAGAGAGTTAATTCCAGTACTTAAGCTGATTTTGCCATCAAGTAACAGGTGTGTAACTGAGTTTGGAGTTTTGTGGCTTGTTGAGGCTAAGAAGGAAGGAAATGTAAAAGTCTTCCTTCCAAATGCCTTCCAAAGGTGGGGTCTCTGAAGCCCAGTTTAAACTGGGACCCTAAAAACCTTCTCCAGTAAAAATGGACAGAAATTCTGAACCAGTCCTCAGTAGACTTCACTTTAGCCTCAAATTAGTCCTAAAAAAATACTATTTCAATACAAACAATGTCCAGTGAAAAATCAAAGACATACAGAGAAATACGATACCACAAATAAAAACTATTGGAACATAAAGAAAACCAAAGCAGATACAGAATGAGTTCAGATATTGGGGAATTATGCTTAAAAAGAAAAAAGTCAACCTCAAAAAACTGAGGGAACTTGAGGCGCCTGGCTGGCTCAGTTGGTAGAACACGGGGCTTATGATCTCTGGGTTGTGAGTTGGAGCCCTATGTTGGGGGTGGAGTTTAAGTAAGTAAGTAAATAAATAAATAAATACTAAAACAAAAAAGCAAAGCTTAAAAAAAAAATGGGGCTCCTGGCTGGCCCAGTTGACAGAGCATATGACTCTTGATCTCTGAATTGAGTATAGAGCTTACTTAAAAAAAAATGTTTTGAGGGAACTTGAAATCAGAAAAAGTGATATAGCAGATTTAGAACCAAATAAAAATTTAGAACAGAATAGTATAATCATTTCTGTTTACCATAACAGTAGACTAGGTAATTTATAACAACTCTCATACTGAGTACAAGTAGAAAAGCTGGACAAAATTATAAAACCACTATTCTAAGGGACAAGAGAGATAAGATAATAAAGAATATCTAGATAAGATCTTGAAGATGGAGACCCAGGAAGTGAGCCAAGCAATTAGAGCTATTTTTTTTAAACCCTGGAAACAGGGGCGCCTGGGTGGCTCAGTCGGTTGGGCGGCTGCCTTCAGCTCAGGTCATGATCCTGGGGTCCTGGGATCGAGCCCCACGTCCGGCTCCCTGCTCAGCGGAGAGCCTGCTTCTCCCTCTCCCTCTGCCTGCCACTCTGCCTACTTGTGCTCTCTCTCTCTCTGTCAAATAAATAAATAAAATCTTTAAAAAATAAATAAATAAATAAACCCTGGAAACATACCAATTCAGAGAGAAGATTAAGAGTCTGAGTGGCACTTTTGACAGTCTTGTGGCCTAACGTAATAGTGATTGGTGTCTGGGGACCATCAAGGTAGAAAGAAGGGGTACAGCCTGATGAGACACTTTCACTTTGGGTTGGCCCTAAAAGTCCACAAACTGTGGTAAGGGTGAATAATAACTAGGCATTCTCACGGACTACAATTCAAATTCAAATAATCTTAATTCCTCAAATTGGATTAAGATGATGGCACAATGTTAGGTTTCCTTGTGTACCCTCAAGAGTGCCCTCAAGAGGGGTGCCTGGGTGGCTCAGTCGTTAAGCGTCTGCCTTCAGCTCAGGTCATGATCCCTGGATCCTGGGATTGAGCCCCACATCGAGCTCCCTGCTCGGCAGGAAGCCTGCTTCTCCCTTTCCCACTTCCCCTGCTTGTGTTCCCTCTCTCTGTGTCTCTATCAAATAAATAAATACAATATTAAAAAAAAAAAAGTGCCCTCAAGAGCCTCATAGAAACAAATACAACTCCTCTCAGGGGAAAGATATCATCCAGAGACTCAAGCTATGTATACAATTTTTAAAAATTAATACAGGCATATCAAAAAGTTAACTTAATAAAAAACCAGGAGAAAAAAACCAAACAATAGAAATAAACATATGAGAGATCCAGATAATAGGTACTAGATAAAGACTTTAGAAAAGCCTAGGGGCGCCTGGGTGGCTCAGTCGTTAAGTGTCTGCCTTCGGCTCAGGTCATGATCCCAGGGTCCTGGGATCGAGCCCCACATCGGGCTCCCTGCTCTGCGGGAAGCCTGCTTCTCCCTCTCCCACTGCCCCTGCTTGTGTTCCCTCTCTCACTGTCTCTCTATCTGTCAGATAAATAAATAAAATCTTTAAAAGAAAAGCCTAATTTAAGTAGTCAAGAAAGAACAATAGTTTTGGCAGCAAAATGGAAACTATAAAAAAAAAAAATCCAATGGAAATACCAGAATTGAAAAATATATCTTTAATTAAGAATTTAATGCTTAATTATAAAAGTTGATTGGAAATAGTTGAAACAGAGCTACTGAATTGGAGGATAGGTCAGAAGAAAATATCTAGAATGAAGCAGGGAAAAATGAAAGGTTGAAAAACACAGTATAAGAGACATATGGGGAAGGTCTAATATATGAAACTGAATTCTTTTTTTTTTTTTAAGATTTTATTTATTTATCTGAGAGAGAATGAGATAGAGAGCATGAGAGGGGGGAGGGTCAGAGGGAGAAGCAGACTCCCTGCTGAGCAGGGAGCCCGATGCAGGACTTGATCCCGGGACTCCAGGATCATGACCTGAGCCAAAGGCAGTCGCTCAACCAACTGAGCCACCCAGGCGCCCCTGAAACTGAATTCTTAAATGGAGAAGAGAGAATAAGACAGTAGCAATACATGAAACAATAATAGCTGGGAATTTTCTAAAAGTGACAAATGACATTATTTTACAGATGCAAGAGACATAAATTCAAAGTAAATAAATATAAAGAAACCCACATCGAGGCACATTATTGTAAAATTGCTGAAAATCAAAGAGAAAACCTTAATACATCCAAAAGAAAAAAAGACATACTAAGAAATATCTGACATTTCAATAGAAGCAATGAAAACCAGAGGAACAGTGGAATGATACCTTGAACACACTGAATGTAATGAACTGCCAACTTAGAATCCTATATCCTTTGGAAATAGTCTTTTAAGCAGAAAGTAAAATAAAGACTTTTTTTCAGACAAACAAAAGTGGACAGCATTTCTTACCAGTGGATCTGCTTTAAAGAAAATAAAGGATATGTTTTAAATACAAGGGAAATGACCCTAGATGGGAGCTCAGAAGTATAAGAATGATTGATGAGTAATGGGAAGGGTAAATATCAGATATGTCCTAATAAATACTGACTGAACATTTGGGAAGGGATTTAACTATATGTAGAATTAAAATACATAGCAGGGATATCACATATATCTGTAGTGATTCACTAGAATGAATATGACTGTGAGATACTGGCACAAACTCAGACAAACAGACCAATGGGACAGAATAAAGAGTAGAAAAGTCACCCCTACATATAAGGAAATATGGCAAATGAGGAATTCAGAGCAGTGGAGAAAAGATGGTATTTTCAGTAAATGTTTCTGGGACAACTGGACATCAATAAAGGAAAAATAAGACTTGACTGTGCCATACACCATAGTTAAGATCAATTCTAGGTGTATTGAAATATAAATACGAAAACCAAAGCTATTAAGCTTCTAAATGATAATATAGAAGGATACCCGAATCTCTTAAGTAGTAAAAGACTTCTTAAGCAGATATAAATGGCACTAACCATAAAAGAAAATATTAAAAACTTGACTACATTGAAATTGACTACTGTTGAGTAAAAGATGACACTAAGAGAGTGAAAAAAAAAGCTTTTTATGAGGATGATAAGTAAAATTAAACTATAGTGGTTAGGAATGCTTGTTTATTTGGTAAATGTGGGGGAAAAATCATGGCAGTGATTAACATACAAGTCAGGATAGTGTTTACCTTAAAGGAGAAGGAAGGGGCTAGAGTGACTGGGATAGTACAAGAAAAGCATTGTTGACACTGTTTGATTTCTTGACCTGGTGGTGGTTCTATGAATGTTTGCTTTCCAATAATTCATTAAGCTATAATTATATTTTTGTGCACTATCTATATATTGGTTATATTTCATAATAAAAAGTCATTTAAAAATACAATACTCAAAATTAACAATTCAGTGATGGGGATTAATCATAATGAGGAGAAAATTAGTGAACTAAATGATGAATCAGAATAAATTATGCAGAACAGTGCATAGAGAGACAAATAGATGAAAAGAAAAACAGGTAAAAGACAGATAATTCAACAAGAAGATTTATGTTAACTGAAGCCCAAAAACAGAAGAAAGGGAATGAGTTGAAATAATATTTGAAGAAATAATAAGTGAGAATTTTCTGGAATTAATGGAAGAAATCATATCATAGATTCATAAAGACTTCAATGAAGCAAGATAAATTAAAAGATACCCAAACTAGACACACTATAGTGAAATTTCAGAAAAACAAGATCAAAGAGAAAATTTTAAGTAGCCAGAAAACAAAACTAACTTATGCTGATTAGAATTAGGATAGTTGTGCAGCACCTGGGTGGCTCAGTCAGCTGAGTATCTGACTCTTGGTTTTGGCTCAGGTCATGATTTCTGGGTTGTAGGACTGAGCCCTGCATCAGGCTCCACACTCAGCACGGAGTCTGCTTGAGATTCTCTCCCTCTGTCCCTCCCCCCTCAAATAAATAAATAAAATCTTAAAAAAAAAAAGAAAAACGTGGGGCGCCTGGGTGCCTCAGTTGGTTAGGTGTTTGCCTTCAGCTCAGGTCATGGTCCCAGGGTCCTGGGATCAAGCCCCGCATCGGGCTCTCCACTCAGTTGGGGGTCTGCTTCTCCCTCTGCCTCTGTGATCTCTCTTGCTTTCACTCTCTCTCAAATAAATAAATAAAATCTTTAAAAAAAAAAAAAAAGAATTAAATACTTGTGACCTGGATAGAGAAGGAAGGAAGTAGTGCCTGGAGGAGACATAAGGGGAGCTTATGAAGTGATTTTAATGTTCTCTCTCTTGACTTACATGGTGGTAACATGGAGTTGTTTAATTTTTTAAAATACACAGAGATGTATTCTTATGAGATATACACTTTTCTATATGTCCATTTTATGTCAATAAAAAGCTGAATGGAAAAAAAAAGATGCAGAAATAAAAAAATAAGTGTATAAAAGAGCAGCAACTGGACTGACACCTGACTTCCCAGGAGCACAATGGAAGCCAGAGGGCAAAGCAATGTTACTTTCATTTTGTTGGAAGAAAACAACTGCCAACCTAAATTCCATACACAGCAAAAATATCTTTCAGGGATGACAGCAAAAAAGACACTTTCATGCAAACTAAAAATGAAATGTTTTGTCTACAGTAGATCCTCACAAAAGGAAATCCTAAATAATACACTCCAAGAAGAGAAGAGATCCCAGATAAATGGCCAGGTTTGCAGAAGAAAAGGAAGAACAAAGAAAGTTATAGGTAAATATAAACCTAAATGAACACTGAACAATAATTATGTCTTGTGATGTTTAAAAAATATATAAAAATAAATAAATGAATAAATAAATAAAAATATGTAAGAGTTAATATACAACAATGTTAGCATATAAGATAGAAGGGAATAACCAGAGATAAGTATTGTAAGGATGTGTACTACCTAGAAGAAGAATACAAGTATCAGATAATGTTAGACTTCAACAAATGTCTATGATAACCACTAAAAAGTGAGAAATACGATGTATAATTTTAAATTATTAGAGGGAAATAAAGAAAGGATAAATGTAATTAATCCAAAGAAAGAAAAGAAAAAGAAAGACAAAAGCAGTAAGACAAATGGCACATATTAAGATGGTAGATTTAGGGCGCCTGGGTGGCTCAGTCATTAAGCATCTGCCTTCAGCTCACGTCATGATCCCAGAAGTCCTGGGATCAAGCCCCACAACGGGCTCCCTGCTCAGCGGGGAACCTACTTCTCCCTCTCCAGCTCCCCTCTGCTTGTGTTCCCTCTCTTGCTGTCTCTCTCTGTCAAATAAATAAATAAAATCTTAAAAAAAAAAAAAAAGATGGTAGATTTATACTGAAATATACCAGAAATTGCATTATGTGTAAATAGACTAAATATTCCAATTAAAAGGCAAAGGTTGTCAAACAAGATGAAAAGCAAAATGTGACCATATGATGTTTACAGGAGACACATTTAAACAAGAATTGAGAAACTTCCAAGCAAAAATGTATAAAAAGACATGCTATGCAAACACTAACCAAAATTAAATAGTGTAGCTTTAATAGTTTCACACAAAACAGACTGTAAGACAAAACATTAATAATTTATTTCATGATGCTAAAACATTTGATTCAACATGTATAATAATTCTAACTTTAATGCACTAATAACATAGCTTTTCTGTTTGTAAGGTTAAACATGAAATGAACTACCATGAAAACAGACAAATCAATAAACTCAGAGGAAGTTTTTTTTTTAAAAGAGAAAGCACTTTAAAAAAGCACTCTTTTTTTAAGAGAGGGAGCAGGAGAGGGAGAAGCAGGCTCCCCGCTGAGCAGGGAGCCTGATGCGGGGCTCGATCCCAGGACCCTGGGATCATGACCTGAGCCGAAAGCAGATGTTTAACGACTGAGCCACCCAGGCGCCCCTCAGAGGAAGATTTTAGCATATTTCTTCTCAGTACTAGATAGAAAAAGCAT